>NC_068571.1:32589974-32893004 GCF_025698545.1 Gossypium raimondii | reverse complement strand
ATCAACACCCGTTGGTCTTGAGTTTATTTGGAAATTGAGTTTTTACAGTTTAATTCAACTAACCATAATTAATAGGTCTCCACTTCTTAAGGATTTTTAGGGTAAACTATATTAGTAGTGACCTAATTATTAGTAAATTTCTTTTTTAGTCATCCATTTATGAAAAGTTACAAAATAGTCACTCAACTATTCAATTTTGTCTTTTTTTGGTAACCCAACTATCTTGAATTTTTGGGTGTTTCCATTTTTACGTTAGCCCATTGGTAACTAAAAAAGACAAAATTGAATAGTAAGGCGACTATTTTGTAACTTTTCATAATTGTGTGACAAAAAAAAAAGAAATTTTCTGATAGTTGGGTGCTTACTAGACTTGATCATGGGCCGGGTCGAGTCAAAGTAAAATTTTTGGCCCATTTCTCAGGTCAAGTCGAGCTCGTGCCTAAAATTTTACCCAAGCCCGGCCCAATCATATTAATTTTTTATATAAAAATAAATCTAAAAAATATAATACATCAAATGCACTAAAAATATTAAAATAAATATTTCCCAACAAATTAAAAATACATTAAAAATAATCTTTATACTTAAATAACACTAAGATAATTGCAACTTAACATATGTATTACTCCTCTTAATTTCAATCTTTTAAACTCTACTATGGCTTTATTAAGGACGGTGAATCATATAACGCAAGTAGCCATTGATATGATTTTTTATTAATTTATTACTTAAGCAAGTATATATTTATTTGTCGTTTATATAATTTTAGTTTTAAAATATGTATAAATTGAATTTAGAAAATTGATTTTTCTTTTACTTTTTCATTTATGTACTAGGTTGAAGAATGAAACCTCTGAATTCGTAGTAACGTAAAGTATTCGATACTTGACAAAAAGGATGCTTGACTTAAAAGTCCATTTAAATTTAACGATTTTTTTTAAGGTGGTCAAAATGCATCATATTCTGTTGCAACCATCATTGCTCATTGTTTTGGTGGAAAGGTAAAGATTGGAGACTCTTACTTCCCACTTCCCCTGTCGCGAAGCGATGATTACATTTGAAGACGTAACCCTAGTCATCCGCATTCCAATTTAAAGAGTCATTATCGGGATAGTTGAATTTGATGTCGAGCCAAAAATGGGGAGGTTACTTAGCCATTATCTTGATGACTAAAAAGATTTCAAAGGTAGTCGAGTGAAGTTCACATAGCTGCATACATTGGTCATGCACTCACCAACTAACAATATGAGCAATGAAGAGTTTGACCAATATTTTAGGGCATACATATTGTGCATTATCAAGGGACTGCTTATAGGAAATAAGTCTAATAGCCTTTGCCACTTAATGTATTTGTCATCACTAAAGGACTTCACTCGTGTATGCTCTTATAGTTGGGGGGTCTGCAATTTCAGCATTCCTATTTTGGGCCTTTAGCAATGAGATTGATTAGAAAACAAAATAATTGAATGGTTGTTGAACCCTCTTTCAAGTATGGCCCTTGATGCGAATGTCCTTTATTAATAAGTGCTAAAAATAACATGTTTTAACATCATTCTTAATGTGTCTTTTGGTGATTATTCGATGTTAATTGTGATTTTTATACTCTTAATCCTTTAAATTCATGTTTTAATGTTTAATAGAGCGCTTAAGAGAAAAAAGAACGAAAACCAGAGCGTCGGAGTAAACTGCAAGAGCTACACGGGCTAAACCACCCACACAAGCGTGTGGTAGGCCATGTGATTTTCATGGGATTGTGTATTGAATTGCGAAAAATCATGATTTTTAGGTTTTTCGAGCATTCTAAAACATATATATGACAAAAATAAGAAGATAGAAGTGAGCCGTCAGAGAATATTCAAGAAAACAACTCAAAAAACACCATTGAAGCTGACTTTGAAATAGATTTCCGTCAAGATTGAAGTTTCCCAGTTGATTTCTTAGGAAGTTATTATGAGTTTCTTTATTTCTTTGGTTATATTGTATCTTGGATGTTTCTGTTTTCAAGCATGAACTAATTTTCTAAATACCTAGGGAGATGAACCTTACGATGGATTTTGTCTTTTGATTTTTATTTTACGCAATAAATACTTAGTTTCTTGTTCTCAATTATGTGTGCTTATTTCTTGGTTTAATATTTCTAGATTATTGATCCATGTTCGGGATTCAAATACATACCACACATGAAAATGAAAGCTTGGCTGAAAGCTTAGTTAAACTTCCATGGTGTTTCGGTTCTTTAAAAGAAGATGATAAGAATATCTTTTTTTCTTTTCTTTTCTTTTTAATGTTTAAAACATTAAACAAATCATATAATTTTTATAAAAAATATAATAAATCATATTTTAATTAATAAACATTCCATCACCGCCCATTACCATTAAGAATGGTATATTACCATTTAAAGAGGTTTAATTGCACAATTGGTCCTTCAATTATTTTAAAATTTTAACTAAATAAGCTTAATTTCAATTTAACCTTAAACTAATTAAGACTTAATAAGAAAATAGCCCAAAAGCTATTGGATTGATCATATCCACCATCGCTTGGACTTTTTGACCTTGGTTTAATCACCATTTTGGCCCCTTTACTATTTTAAATCTATAGTGATTAACTTTGACCTCTTTTACAATTTAATCCTTTTACCTTAATTAACTATCAAATCACTAAAATTTCCAGACCAAACTTCAATACACCAATATAGTAACTTCATAAATATTTAATAAAAATATTTATGGCCTCTATTTATGGAAACAAGGTCTCGGTATCTTTTTTTGAAAACCACTTAACTTTTAGGGGTAACTACTTGACCATTGTTAACTATCCAATTAAAAAAATCATCGAATCAGGATTTACTAAAACACTATAACCAACTCATAAATATTAATAATTACTATTCACAGACTCACTTGTCAGCATTGTGGTCTCGAAACCGTTATTTTCGACACCACTAAAGAATAGGTTGTTACAACAAGTGAGGGAAATTTTAGAGTAACTTAACCAATAAGGAAGAGAATGAGAGTTTCAAGTAATACACCTCCTCACTTTACGGCTCAATTTAAATAGCCAAACGTATAAGGGAAGTTTGGTTGAAATAAATCGAAAGATTCAAATCCTCGAGCTCGGTAGGTGATATTTGTAAAAAAAATGGGGGGAAAGCGGGAATGTTTGCCAAAGCCAAACGATTATTAAGTATTCGCTATAAGTAATGCATGCTCAAATGGATCTAGTCCCATGACTTTGATACAGAGTACGCTAAAATACTCCGCCAGGAAGGTCAAAAAATTACTTGTTGATGGATGGCTTTTAATCATGAAAGGTCCGAATCCGCCACTTCTGCAGAGTAGTTTAAAAAGTTGGGAACAGGTTAATCTACCCAGGTGAATAGGGATGTCAACCTCTAAGTTAAGATTGGGTGGTCTTAAGAAGGAAAAATTTATCTGGACACTGCTCTAGATTTACCCGGAGTGAAAATTTTGAGGATGGAATTTTCTCTAAGGGTGGGGAAGTTGTCACACCCGAATTTCCAAAATACCTAAACTCAAGAAGGGGTTGAGTTTTTGATTGAATAGTAATGGAAAGTTAGGGTCAATAGCGAGATATTTAGAGAATTTGGTGGCTAGTTAGGTGAAAGTTGGACTCTTAATCTGATTTGGTTAGATTCGGATCGGCTAGTTACATAGTGGGGAACATAATAATTAGGATTGTATGGTGGTAATTGTCTGTAAAGATCGCGCCATGAGGGAATATATAGGAAGGGGGATGAAAGAATGAGAGGCCCTACATATTGCAGCAATCGTAAGCATGGATATCTAGAAAGGTGAAAATTGAGGGACTATTGCTAGGTTTAAGAAGCCGCTAACATTTGGTCAAGCCACAGTGACAAGAATAAGGAAATAAGGTGAGTTTTTACACATTGTTCCAAGGTGATAAATGATGATATGTTTATTGCATGAACTAGGGAATGCATGGGTAATCTGTGCATGAATAGGGTTGTAGTGTCACGATAAGTTAATTTCTATTGCTTTAAGATAAATGATTATTAGATGCATGTCTTTCATAATAACTGGGGATAAAACTCATGGGATAAATAAAGTTAGGATGGGAAATGAGAAGAGAACTTATTATATATCGCCTCGGGGGAAACTCCAAGCCTTACGGAGGGAATACTGCGATGTTCGAGCATCAAGGTTAGGTGGTGTAAATGAGGTAATGGGAGGAGGATTCGGGTAAAATGAGATCATGAAATGGTATTTACCGTAACAACGATATTGATTGGTCTTTCGAGGCGACACCGTGACGACGATATATGGCATAAAATCATAGATGAAAGACGGTATGGCAGTCTGGTATGTGGTACATAGCGTAAGACCATAGATGAAAGATGTCATGGTAGCATGGTACAATGTAAAGACATATGGCGTATGACTATCGATGAAAGACGTCATGGCAGCAATGTATAAGCTATAGGGTATAATGTGTAAGACCATAAATTAAAGACATTATGGCAACTAGGTATAAAGAGTAAGACAATGGATGAAAGACTCCATGGCATCAGTTGATAAGATGCTAGGATGGCAGATAGGTGTAAGACCACGGATGAAAGACTCCATGGCAACCGCAAAGCAAGTCCCTTGGGACTGTAAACATAGAATAGATAGTCCACTGAGACAGTAAACATGGGGTGGTCTACAAGGACTAAAGGAATATGATGAAAAAAGGGTGTAAGGCCTTAGCTAAGCTAAAGCAACTAAATGAATCCGTCGGTATATGGGTGCAAATAGTCTACCAAAATGTTAAACATAAGGATTATGTTGAGTCATACCATGGTAGTATGATGATACGACATTACAGAAAATCTGTCAGATTAGTAATGTGGATTGATCCACCAATAAGTAAGATGTAAGACCCAAAAGGGGAAGTTCTCTGAACAAGAGGTACGCCATGGACTAAGATTGAAAGATCAACATGAATGACACTATATTCTACAGGTATGCATAAGTGATGTGCGCCCGAGGGGCATGGATCTCTGAATTAATGAAGGGATTCACGAAAGGCAACGTGAAATAGGGCCAATAATATGTTAAATGAGTCCGTCAGAGAGATGACGCATATTGTGAGAGTAGAAAGTAGCAAAATTTGATCTAGTTGAACCCAAACGGTAAGAATTCGTAGGCGAAGGTCCACTAGGGCCAGAATAAGTCTACTGATTACTTAATGGATGGCAACTTGTCAAAAATAGTGAAGAACGAGAAAAGAGGTGAAGTCGGGGTATGGCAGAGTTAGATTGCCCCATCAAGTGATCAATGTTATGAAGGAACGTGCCTATGTTTCATATTGAGATTGAGTCAGGATAGCAAAAAGCCAGAAGGGTAGTGGAAAGACCATGACAACCTTGGTAAACTCGGTAGTATGCCATGAAAAAAAAGGGAGTCGAATTATTTGCCCAAACCTTGTTTCTTTTTGTACCATTTCAAGTTGGCTATATTATATTATTTAGTAGATTCTCACTATGTTCACTAGAACTTATAGATTTCACTACTTAATCGCAGGACAAAGTGTGACAAGAAAGGTGAATGGAGGGACCAAGCTAGCCATCACCCGATCAGTGTAGCGTAGTAGAAGTTGTTCGTGTATATATGGTGGCACCCGTAGAGGCCTCAGCTCAGGGGTTAAAGGAAAAATAATAATTGTAGAACCATATTGAAACAATAAAATTGTACACAGAAACTAAGGCCATAGGAAATTATTACGAAATCTTTTTAGTGTATGTTTAAGAGGCAATTAGGTCTAAGCGAATAAGTTGTTTTTAATGTAAATTTAATTATGGATGTATGATAAATTTTAACGGGTTCTTGTAGCATCCAGTACTTAGGCCTAGTGATCGGGTCGAGTATGAGGTGATATAGGAACTGCCTATAAGATTGAACGCCAAAACCACTAAATAAGTCCATTGTCTTATTGAGAGCGATGAACACTTGCGCTTGTCATGGCCTTTGTGTTAACATTGACTAAAATTTTTCTAATGACCTTAGTTGGCATTTTTTATACAGTGTTCTAAGAAAGATGTGTTTTCCTAATTGGTGGATTTCAAGAATCCAATTTTGTATCTTTAATGTTAGTTTCCATATTTTGTTAAATAGAGGCTTGTCTAAACCCTTCGTTTTGGAAAAAATGGATTAAAAAATAGTGTTTGTAGCATAGTGGTAGTCTAAAGGTATTTATAGTAATAAACTCTAGACCAAAATAGTATATGTGCTTTGAGCGAGGCAGTTTCGGTCGTTTCCTGGCTTTCTACCAAACGATCTTCTCCAGTATCGTCAAACCTCGGCTTACTTTGAGTTTGGGCTCAAACTATACGAACCGAATGCACATAATGAAAACTTTCTGTAATGATCCAGTTTCAAATGGTGTTGGAAAATGTAGTTTCGGGACCCTGTTTTCGTAAACCAAGTCTGTAAATATTAATAGGAATATTTATTGAGTTAATGTATAGATAAAATGAAATTTGGACAACCAATGTAGTCGGAATTGTAAAGTCCAATCACTCTATGTTTTTATTTAGTAAATGGCTTGGGTACTTAAATTGCAATTAAATAAAGGTTCAAAACAATAATTATACCATGTTAAATTACATGTTAGTGGACGGTATGATTAAGATACCAAGTAAAATAAGGTTTGTTTAATTAAATTAAGGTTAATTAGGTTAATTTACAACTTAATCCTTGTATATAAATGGAACTTTGGTGGAAAGGAAGAGAAGTTCATCTTCTCCAATCGATTCCAAGTGAAAAAAAAAAGTTGCTTGATGCCATTGTTAGGTTTTCCAAGCTTTTAGCCTTAATTTCAAGTAAGTCCCTAGCCATTTTTCTTTGATTTTTATTGAAATTAAATCATGGGAGCTTGATTTAGCTAACCCATGTACTAATTTGTGAAACTATTAAAGTTTTAGAAATTTTCCATAGTTGAGAATTTAATGATTTTGGTGTTAAATTGTTAGAAATTAAACTTAGTATAAAAAGAGACTAAATGTTAAAGCTTAATTTTTAGTTTTGTACATAAGGAACCAAATTGAATAAAATGCAAAACTGTCATGAATTGTTGGTAATGAAAGAAAATTAAGGGTCTCTAATGGGTTTTGGTGAAATCATATTTTAATCCAAAGCCCTAAAGTGAAAGTTATGCTTGTCTTGGTTTTATGGACTAAATTTAATAATTTGCAAAATTTTTAAAAATTGGTATTTGATAATGTGATGTGTTTTATGATTTTTCTTAGCTAACGACAACACCGAATTGTCTAAAGGGAAAGAAAAAGTGAAAATCATCAATGAGTGACGCACGAAAATCTCGGTTTGTACATTTATAATTTAATGTCAATTTTGTTGATTGCATTTGCATGTTTTCCTACATATGGGAGTGTTAAGGTGAGTATATGTTGATAGTATGACATATTTTGATTGAGAGATTGGTATGGATTATTGGAATAGAAGACTAAATTTAATAGAATAGAAAATATTGTAAATTGATGAAAATATGAAATTGACTTTGAATTGGGCTAAAATATGTTATGTTATGTGATAAATTGATTAACCACTAAACTCTATTGCTCAGCGTACAGATTGTTGATGAAAATAGTGTAAATTGAAATATGCATACTTAATGTTGTAATTGGATATATGCATACTTATGTGTAAATTGATGAAAATGTGTAAAACCAATTGGGCTAAAATAGTGTAAATGAGGATACTTAATGTTGTAATTGGATTGGGATGGATTAACCATTGAACTCTATTACTCAGCGTACAGTTTGTTTTCTCCGTGTGCAAGTTTAGGTGATTCTCGAAGCCCCGAGACTTGAAGCCAGCATCCAGACTATTGTTTACAACTCAACAAAGTTTGTAAATTGTATTTCATTTTGGTCTTGTGGCATGTACCTAGGTATTTTGGTTAAATGGTCAAATGGTCAAATTATATATGTTATAATCTTATGTTAATGCTTTGAATTTGTGTTTGGATGTGTTTATCTAGTTAGTTTTAAGCCATAAGGTTGTGAATGCACTACAACAAAACAGGCCTAAGTCATCCCGATGTTTCCTCCGATGCTTCCGAAAACATTGTCAATAGTTCAGTTGGCATAGGTTCTGCAACACTTTTGAAAAAGTGTCCGCATAATTCAACATAAGTCGACCTTTATTGAAGGGTTGGCAAAAACCTAGTCAAGGCCGATGTTTAGAAAATGTTGGCATAGGTGGAAATAGACAACGGAAAAAAAAGGTCAAAATAAAACATACATATGCCAACCTTTAAAGAGTTGGCTCATGCCCATGTCAAAGGTGACTTTAAAAAGGTTGGGATAGACCCGTCTAAGGCAACCTTTAAAAGGTTGGGATAGACACATCTAAGCCAACCTTAAATATGTTGGGATAGATAAGTCTAAGACAATTTTTTTTTCTATTTTTTTACTTCAATATTAATATATTTTCATAAACATTTATAGTGAATAATGATGGAAATCGTGCTTTAAATACAACTAAAAAATATAAAATTAAAATAAAGGTTGAATATTCACTACAAAAATCGATCCAACAATCAAAATACACTAACATTTAGCCGAAATGTATACCACCAGCATTCAACTGAATGTACAGAAGTAAAAAAAAAAAGGAAAATAAAATAATTGCTCTAACAACAAACAAGCCGGAACAAGTCCATTGAGGTCCAACATTAAATCCAATGAACCACCTGCACAACCACACCTCCATCAGAATCTCTTTCCTCCTTCATGATACTAATTTTTTTTCAAATGCACCTTCGAAGACTACAATATTTGAATCTCTTGAAATCATAAAATTCTCTTAATTAGAAAGGCAATCAAACATATTTAAAGAAGGTTCATGTGCAAAAGGAAAAGAATGAAATTTAAAGGGCAAAAGAGAGAAGAGATATAAACAAACACAAAGGCTCACCTCAGCTTCACGAGTCAATTATGTAAGAAGCAGTAAGGCTTCATTCCGTATAACTTGGAAGACCAACAATGATCAACATCGCAAAAAAAAAAAGAAAGGAAGTACATAATATCATCAATATCTTATCCAAAAAAAAACATTGAGACAAACATGCAATTTAGGTAAGATAAGCAGAAGGTTTATGAAGATACATACTCAAAAAGCAGACCTACAATAAAGCAGAACATGGAAGTTAACAAAATTTGCATAAAAAACAATTGGCTAATAGAATCCATTTAAGCAACAACCAGTGAACATATATATACATGACCTTAACCAACAAATGCAATAAGAGGAACAAAAACTTGTTGCTTCTGTAATTATTTTTTTCTAGAAAATGCAGAGTCCAAACCGTGCTTTTAATAAGAAAATCAATAGGCTAAATCTAATTTACAAACACTGAGAAACTATAGAACCAACACGAACTTATATATTTGCTAATTTGGTTCATCATATTAATTCTAACATCAATCTTGAGCTAAAACTATATCAAAATTTCAATTTAAATATGTATACATAAAAGATTTAGTAGAATAACATTAGCTCCAATCAATGAACGAGAAAGAAAGTAATAATTACAAGAATTAAACATAAAACTCAGCTTGTAATGAGTTGCCAAATCCATCTAAGCTCAATGAAGGAGCACAAAAAATCTTGAATTAAAAAGAACAAAAAAGCGAAGAAATATACAATTATTGAAAGTGAAAATCATTGAAGGAACACAAAAAATCATGAATTAATCATGCATTGCTTTCAACTTGAAAACTTAACATCAATACTAGCTATTAAGCTATTGTTCTATTTTCCTTTCCCACAATTTCTCCCAATAACCATATTGTAAACGACTAAAAGCTACTTCTAACTATGTTTCTCGGGTTGAATATAAGTGCTAAAATGAGTGTTACCACGTTAACATTGATAGCAATTGCAACACCAAAACCTTGGGAAATATCAATGAGGTTCCCAAATAGAAACCCTAATATATAAATCAACGTAAGAGGTTAGGCATAAAAGAGAAATTAAAAATGTGATCCTAAATCACATCCACGAAACAAAGGTTTGGGCTTGCCTTAGTAATAGAATGTTGGGATGGGCAGGCATTAACAACGAGGAGACCTCGACAAGTAGCGAGAGTCATTCTTCCAGCAGGGAGACCTAAGGCGGGATCTACCTCTCTCATTATTATTTTGATGTACCATATCATCTAGAGAGGTAGGCATGAAACAAAGTTAAAACAAAAATAGAAAAGCAAAGTAAAATAGATATTTATTGCTCAATCAAAGAGAAGGAAGAGAAAATTACCTGAGCTAAGGAATATAAAAAGACTTGGGCTCAGACTTAGACTCAGGAGGAAAAAAGGAAAGGAACAAGGTAATTAGTATTTAACTAATTTATTGAGAAACTTTAAAAATCACCATCTATCTCTTCATTCAGATTTTAAGGGTTTCACATTTTCTTTCTGCGTATAAAAGTAAGGAATTTGAATTTTGAATCCCTTAATGTCACAGGCCGCAGTTCAAAGCCCGTGATCATTGCACCAAATGCATCCGATGAAGGTCTATTGTGTAGATAGGGATCATTTGGCCCGCAAGAACTGGCCCGATTCGGTAAGCTGTTGGAGAAGCCTGTCAGATTGAAGTCTAGTTGGCCCGATAATAAAGAAATGTCAACTTAGGCTATTTTGGTAACTAATCTTAGAAGATTGATAGAATAATATCTTGTAAAGATTAGATTAGGTTTGATATGGCATATCTTGTAAATCCCTAAAATCAAAGAATATGGTTAATCTCGTTCGTCGATGTAAATGTATCTTGACTGTCGGTTTTTGAGAGCTCAACTATAAATAGAGAGCCTCCCTCTCATTTGTACTGACTCCATTCATTGTTTCATCATTCTTTATGAATAAGAGAATATTGAGAGAATTTACTTAAACACCTTGTGTGCGTTCTTTCTGTTGTTCTTTTGTTGTTGTTTTTGACATAAATTGCTTCCGCTATAAAAATTGGTGCCTTGAAAGACTTCTAAAGGAATTCTCACTTGAGTAAAGGCTGACTCAGGCGAGTTTGGATGAATGAATCGCCTAAGGCCGCACGGATCACGAGATGAAAGATCTAGCCTCGTGACACTAGGGGTTGAAAGCAAAAGATTAAGCTCTGAAAAGATATTGACGGGATTAGGGTTTAAGAGGATAAGTGGACGAGCTTTTATTTAATTTGTTGGTAATGAAAAAAGTGTAAGATAATATTTTTTGTATTAAACAAATAGATAGTGTAAATTTAATGAAATTTTGGGTATTAAACAAATAGAGAGTGTAAGATAATATTTTATTTAATTTGTTGAGTTAGGCCAAAGACAACACAAAAAAGTTTGGGTTAGGTCTAACATTTGCAGACGAAAAAAAGGTTGGGATAAATCATGAGCAAACAAAGGCAACACAAAAAAGGTTGAGTTAGAAAAAATATTTGCCAACTAAAAATAAAAGTTGGGATAGGTTAATAGTTTTCCAAATCTTCCTAAAAAGTCGGGATATGATTAGATTTTGCCAACACCCAAAAAAGTTTAAAGATACAAATTTAAACAACCCAAAAAAGGGTCAACATAGTCCAAAAAGAGTCGTGTTAGGCTTTTCATATGGAAACACTTTTATATAGTTAGGAAAGGTATAACAAAAGTTGGCATAGTGTTGAAAAAAACTGACTCTTATTTAAGTGTTGCCTTAGGCATACATAACCCAACCCTTATACAAAGAGTTGGCCAAAGAGTACGTCGGTAAGTCTATCCTAACACTTAGGAAAGTTTCGGCCCAAAAGTGTCGGCATTGTGATAAATCTGAATCTTATTTAAACGTTGCCTTAGGCATGCATATCCCAACCCTTATACAAAGAGTTGGCTAAAGCGTATGTTGGCAAGTCTATCCCAACACTTAGGAAAGTGTCGGCACAAAAGTGTCATCTTAAGACTGTTTTGTTGTAGTGATATAGTCTTGAATATGTTTTGGTTGGTTTTTGGAAATATGAATGGTTTAAGCCAAATTCATTAGTTAATATTAGAAGTTAGTAATTTGATGGTACTTGGAAGTACCAATTTTGCACAATTTGTATTGTATGCTTTGGTAGATGTTTGATATAGTAGTATGGAAGATGTTTAAACATGTTTTCAAGTCATCCAAACTTGTACCAGGTTGATTCTTGTGAAAATAGTGAGTTACATCGCAACAACAAACATGTATTGTCATTGACAAGTAACAGAGTAAAGTCTATCCTCACAAAGAGTTGCCTAATGACGAGGAACCCTTGGCATCACGATGTCGACTCGAAACTTTGTAATCCTTACAATTTGGTCTTATTTCGATCTCGGGTTAACAAAAGAGCTTTTGTAATCTCATATTAAGAATAGTTTTATACACTTGTTCTAGTTACATTTGAATGTTTAATGGGTTGTAATTTGATCGTAGTTGCTCCGACAATGAATGTGGCACCTTGTAAATTAGATCTGACAATCGAGTCGAGTAACGAGATGTTACACTTTCAATTAATTTTCAGGGGGAAAATTAATTCCTCTCTATGGGAAATCAAAAATTTTTTAGCTTTGTAGAAGATATAATTTATTTTATAAATATTTTTTTATTATTTTATGGCTGGGTAACAACGCTCAACTAGTGTGTCATTTAGGTTATCTTATAGTTCCTATTTATAGGAAAAAAATACAAGAGTTTTACTTGAACAAAGGGTAATTAAATAATAATATTTTAATATAAATAATAATATTTTAATATAAAAAATAAATTTTCCTATTTAGGAAACCCTAGGAGCGGTGGCAACCTTTATTGAGACTAGGGTTTGTCGCCCCTTATGTAATGGGATAGCTCTCGGACTGTCTCATGTATCGAGTACAATTATATGTGTTATCTGGATTTTTAACCAACACATATAATTGAATCAATCCAATAAATACATTTTTTATTTCCTAAAACATTAATTAATTTACATAAATAAAATATTTTCTCAACTCAATTCTTATTTCGCTAGAGTGGCAGTTTTATCGTATTAGAATATATGAGGAAATATATTTAATCACATTGTTTAATAAATTTGCTATGAATAATTAATTTAATTCTCATTTCAAATTTCAATTATTTAATTTTAATCAATTAAACAATAATTCAAAGAAATTAATTTAATTTCTAAGTTATCTTTTGTATTTAGCGAGAAACATGTTCACTACGAATAGTGATGCATGCAATCTATTTCTCTTAATTGTCATTTTCATTCATTCCATATTATAAGTTCTACATGCAATCCATTTTGGGTTACGTTGAGCTAACAAAGAGATCGATTGAACATATGTGATTAAGGCTTAAATAATTTATAATTAAGTTTCAACTCTTCGTTTATTAATTACAACATTATTGAAGTATGGAGTCATTTCACTAAAGTACCATGATTGAACTCTCCTTTATTATATATCATTACGAAAGAAACTTAAATAAGTGTTTGTCCAATGACCTTGTCATAAATGTATTACCCTCATAAAATATCCTTTATGTAACGACCTGAATTTTAGTGGTATCGAAAAATATGATTTCGGAATCCTATTTTTGTAAATCGAGTCCATAAATATTAAATATGAATATTTAAGGGGTTAATATAAAAATATATTGAATTTTGGTCGAGTAATTTTGTAAATAAATAGTTAATTTAGGCTTAGAGACTAAATTGTAAAAATTTAATCGCTATAGATTTTTAATTGACAAAAGGCTTGGGGATTGAAATGGAAAATAGCCAAAGGTCTAAAGTGGTAAATAGACCATTTTCTAATAGGAGATAGTGCTTGATGATGACACACTGCACTTAGATTTAAGTATGATTAAGTTAAGTTTAATTATATATTAATTAATTGATTAATCAAGGTTAATTAAATTAATCTAAAGCTAATACAAGTATATAAAGTAAATATAATGAAATGTTTTCATCTTTCATAAACCTTCAACTGTCGAAAGAAAGAAAAACCTAAGAAGAAACACTTTCCTTTATTTCAACATTCAGCCAACTATTTTTCAAGGTAATTAAGTCCCTTTTCATGTAATTTTCATAGATTTGAGGTCATGGGAGTTTGATTTAGCTAGTCCATGTACCAATTTGTGAAACTATTAAAGTCTTAGAAAGCTTTCATTGTTGATTTCTTGAAGAATTAGACTTGAAATTGATAGATTTTAAGCTTAGATTATAAAAATGACTAGATTGTAAAGTTAATTTAGCTTGTTTGTTAACTTTATTACTTTAGGGACCAAATTGAATAAATTTAAAACTTTTCATAAAATTATGTTAGAATTATAAAATATAAGGTCCTTAATGAGAATATATGAAATCATATTTTAATCTAAAGCTAGGAATTGAAAGTTATATCTATCTCGAGTTCAAGGACTAAATTGAATAAAATGTAAAATATGAGGAAAATAAAAAACTGCATAGATTCATGCATATAATAACATTGTATGAAAGTGATTGGTATTGATTTGTTATAAAGAAAATAATTGTATAAATCAAGAGTTGGATCAAAGGGAGCTAATATGAAAAAGCTAAAATTTGAATTAGTCCCTAGAGTATTCAATCTTTTCACATTTTGAACAGATAAGTTCATATGAAACTTACTATCTTATTTTATTTTATGTGAAATTTTGTGTTTGATTCCATATATATATTTGAATATAATTGGAACATTAGTGAATTTGGCATATATGGCTAGCATGAATTGGATTGAAATGTTATATGATATTTGGCTATAATGAAATAGTTCAGGGTACAAATGTGAAAGTCTGAATATGTACAGGGCATATAATTGAAACATGCGGTCATATATAGGGTACAATATAAAATATGAATAAGTAATGGGATTTGTTATGCTTATATGTGTAAATGATGCCCATGTGAACTTAGTAAAATGTTATGATACAATTGACGTCAATAGAGTCTTGTGCGCACTTGTACGGGGATTATTACAGATTTTAATGGGATCCAACTTTCGTTGCGAAGTCTTGGGTATTATGTGACAAAGGTTTAGCTCGGACGAGTAACTCGATGTGTCGTGATATAGGTTTAGCCTGGATGGGTAACTTGATATATATTTATTTAGCTCAAACAAGCGACTTGGTAAGGTGTAGTTCACCCGTGCATCTGAATCCATTTTACTAGGGTTCCATCAGGCGAAATGGTATAAATGAATTTGAAAACTTGAAAATATGATGAAATAGACTTGGTAATCAAAGTTAAATGTCATGGAATGGATTTAATTATAATTGATACATCTTATTGATTGATAATAGAAAAAAGTGATTGTATTGAATCATGTGTACTTGGTATGATTTTATAATTTGTTGATTGAATATTCCATTGTGATAAGTATATGAAAGTAATGTAAATTGGTATGCTTAGGTTACATGTAGTATCTAATGATTATTGATATTTCTATATACTCACCTTGTTGATGTTTTGGGTGTCATGTTCTAGCCAACAATATGTCAAACTACGATTTTCTTTTAAGCTTAAATAAGAACAAGGTAAGCATAGTATTTTCCATTCGAACTTACTAAGCATTTTAAATGCTTATTCTAGTTGTTTTCCTCATTTTGTAAATTGTTACCTTGTGGAATTCACCGAGCCGGATTAGCACGAAGCTCACACTATCACTAAATCGGTAGTAATATGTTTATTTTGGTTTAAGGTTGTAGCATGTATATAGGGATAAGGTGTTATGGGAATGGTCAATTTCTTGATGGAATGGCATGCTTGAATTTGTATTAAAGGTTAAGTTGCATGTGAAATTTAGTGTATGTACCAAATGATGTATAGATTAAGGTATGGATGATGCTATGTAAATTATGCTTTCAAGTTTGCACATGACATATTAATATGCTAAGATTTGCATATAGAAATAAATGGTAAGTTATTTGTTTGATGGTTTGAATATGTTTAGGTTTTGAACATAAATGTTTAGGCCATTTGAATGATTATTTCCACAAGTGTTATAAACCTACTTTAGCTTGAAATTGTCACGTTTTAGTATATGTGAAATTGGTATGTGAGTTGTGTAATGGCATTGTTTTGGTTAAAGCAAATGAATAGGTATCAAAATGTTAGTTTGCCAAAATAGGGGTAACGTCGTGACCTCAAGTCTCCGACATCGCAACTTGGACTGACAGTGAGTGACGTCGTGACGTTGAGATGCTTGAAGTCGCGATGTAACTCACTATTTGGCGAAGTTGCAACGTGAAGGCCATAATGTCACGATGTCAGTCCTTGATTTTCAAAACTTCACAATTTAGTTCTAATTCAAGCTCGGATTGACAAAAAAGCTTTTGTAAGCTTGTATGGGGCCCAAAAATGATTATGTAACATATTATGTATGTGAATGTTACTTATTTACATGTTTGAATGATCGAATGGTGTACAATGGTCTGTAGTTGCTTTGGCAACAAATGTAGTATCATGTAACTCGGACCTGACGACTGGATCGAGTATGGGTTGTTACACTTTATCTCTTTGGATTAAATTCGCTCACCCAATATAATCCTATTTTACCTCACGGTAACTATTTCATATTCCCTCATGAAAATTTTTACTAACAAATAGTAATTAAATCAATTTTCCTAGACAAATGACCCTTGGCCACGTTACTTTTTCATCTATTAAGTAATGTCAATGAGAGGATACCATTAACCCTTTATCAGACTATGAATTCCACTATTGTAAATGAAGTTATGTCATGCAGAAGTCATATACTCAACATACCAGCTTTCTGCTCTTTAGTTATTTAAACTTGGGCTTTTAATACATAAAAGTATATGAGTCGCATACACATAATTAATCACTTACTCGGGATTGAAGTAAGTCGAACTATGAATATCACAAGTGAATTAATCCATAAATGAATCTATGATTAATTTGATTTGGGTCATTTCAAATATATTGTCAATCTAGACAATCACATTTATATTTCTATCTTCTAGGAGTCAACTGCTCTGATACTCAAGATAATGTATCCCCCTTATCGGACTTGATAGACAGTATACTAGTTCTTTAATTGATTTGTTCAATTTCAATTCACCAGTCTGTGAACCTTTTATATTACCTACTAATATAAATTATTTTCTCAGGTTATAATTCGATCACATAATGTAACTTAGTATTAGTTAAATGTTAGGTAATCAACGAATTAATATTTGCTTATATTTTTCTTTGTGTGAAAAATTACTAAGGATAAATACAAACAATATTAATGTGAATAATGAAAATTTATTAAACCAATCTATCCAAAAAATTACAAGTACAAATGACGAATAAACTACACTTAATGTACTAGATGTAACACTTTGTTCTTAGAGGAGGATTAAGACAGATTTTTTATCTCCCTATATTTTCATTTTGTGTCACAAGGTGTTATCTTGTGATTTATTGCAAGCCAAGGGGCAATCGTTGATCCATAGGGTTAAAGTCAGTAAGAATAGTATCCCATAGTTACATTTTCTTTCAAGCTAATATTGAAAAATGCAATGTTGTGAAATCAATTTTAGAGAAGTATTCTAATATTTCGAGATAGGGTATTAATCTTATGAAGTCTAATCTAAAGGTTAGTCCCAACAGTCACTTAATGTTCATGAAGAAATTCAAAAACATCATGAAAGCCACAGTTTCTAAGGAGCTAGGAACCTATTTGGGATTTCATATGGAACATCTGGGGACTAGAAGAAAATTCTTTCAATGGATAAGATTCGTGGAAAGTTAGAAAGCTGGAAAGCAAAGCTTTTATCTCCATTTATCTCCTGGTGGTAGACTCACTTTGATCAAATAAACTCTATTCCGTCTTCCTATTTTCCTCATGCTGTGTTTTAACTTTTAAGGCGCCACAAAGTGTTTGTGATGTTCTTGATAAGTCAATGAGGGGACAGTAATGAAAGAAAAATTCACTTTATTGGATGGGAAAGGCTTTGTGGGCCCAAGATTCAAAGAAGATTGGAAGTGAGGAAAGTAAACTATTCACGCAAGCTTTGCGGGTTTTGAATAACAAGAGTCCTTTTATTAGTAATACCACTGTTGAGAAGTATTGGAAATCTTCCCACATGTTCTATGTTAAACTCAAAGCATCAGACACTTGGGTTCGGAAGAGCAGTTTGCATGGATGGCCTTATCAAAGGAATTGATTGGCAAATTAAGGATGGCAATCGCTAATTCCTTCAGAATAGACAAACTGTTCCTGACTTTGGAGTTCAAATTGATGAAGCTTTCGAGAGCATGTTTTGTCCTTGCAAAAGAGAGTGGATTATGAATTGCTCGTCTATGGGTGGTAATCATTCTATCCATCAAACAATTGGGTCCAAGGGATTTTCCACGTTGGGAGGTGAAGATAAAATAATCTGGAAATTCAATCCTTGGGGAGAATATTCAGTAAGCTCATGCTATAAACTTAATACTATTCTTCAGGCAAGCAAGCTGATCCGGCACAAACATTATGCGAGGTTAAAATTGTGGACTCTTCATGGTTGCATAGGTTTGAGAGGGAGGAAAATCTGAAGGGGCAAGTGGGCTAGTCCTCGGGTTTCTCATAGGAAAGCTTGGAGCATGGTTCATCTTGCGTTGTTAAAGGGAACTGTAGGCTTTGGTATATGTTTCCTGATGGTGGATGACACTAACTACAGCTTCCAAGTTTAATGTTCAGCAAGGAAGAAACATCCATTACATATCCGAGCCAAATAAAATGATTTATAAGTATACTTGAAAAAACTCATATCTATTTATATAACTTTGACACTGGTCTGGCGGGCATGACAACATTTAGAATTTATCCACAACTTTTTTACTTCCCTCCTTTCATAGTATTTTTTTTCCTAAAAACCTTTAAAGAGTAAGTCTACCGTTTGATGTTTTTCCCCTTTTTAAGTCCCTCTCTTTTTCTTCCCAAATTCGAACGTCAAAAAGCTTTTCGGGGAGTTGATTGTAAAAATGTTTGAGGGAGAAGCTGAATATATGGAATTTGTTTGTTTGGAGAATGAGAATCATCATTTTGGGGGCTGTTTTTGTTTGTTGTATGGAAAAAGATTGAATTGCAATTGAGTAAGAAGGTAAATAACGATGAGAAGCAACCAAATGGCTGAAAAAGCATGCCATCCGGAATATAGAAACAGGTGGAGGGAGGTTTAAATTTGGAAAACAAGGAGAGCTATTTTTAAACTAAAAAAAAGGGTTTGAAATGTAGGTTGAAAAAAGGGAAAAATTCAGGTGGACATTGGTTAAACGAGTTTTTCGCCTGCTTTGTCTCTCTTCAATCCTCTAAATGTCTTTAAATTAGCAGTATTAGGAAGCCAAATGGCGGTAGGGGTGGATTCAAAAATTAATTGCAGGAAATCCTTTCAATTGCAGCCCATATGCCGTGCTTCACGGCAACTCCACCCCACATCTTCACTGTCTTCCTCCTCTTCTTTTGTATCTGGGTACCGATAACGCAGTCAGTGCCAGATGATTTGGGATTTCTACGATTACCCTCCGATGGGTTCATCAATGTCGATGAGAGTGAAGGAGTCTGTGCAAGATTCACCAAGCCCGCGTCATGCCCAGTCAATTGCTTCCGAACGGAGCCAGTTTGCGGTGTTAATGGCGTCACGTACTGGTGCGGCTGCGCCGATGCCTTCTGCGCCGGTACTCGCGTGGCCAAATTAGGATTTTGTGAAGTTGGGAGTGGAGGTAGCACTTCGTTTTCGGGCCAAGTGCTGCTTTTGGTTCACATTGTCTGGCTGATCTTGCTGGGATTTTCTGTATTGTGTGGTCTTTTCTAGTTCTTCAAAGGAGACAGATTTTTTTTCCTTATTTCTCATTCTTAACCCTTGTAAATGAGATTCTTTGGATTCATATAAACAATTCCATTCATTTTTTAAGGCATAAATCCAATTTTGTACTTCTTGTTTTATTCATGTGACAAAAAACTCCAATGTAATTCTAAGCTTGTACTTGAAAGACAACCTTTCTATTCATAAGAAAAGAAAGAGAAAAAGAAAAACTTCAATCCAAACTTACAACAATTCCATGAAACAGAATCTTCCCATTGCCTGAACTATTACCATATCCTTTCGGTTCCCTTTCTTTAGGAATCATCCCCGTTGTTGTTATTAGTGCACACGATTGATGCCTTTTGCAGCCTCAGTTTGTCGATTTCCTTTCCAAGATTATCCAAAATGGTATCCGTAACATGGTTCGGAGAACATCCTGCATCCAACATCATTTTTAAATATCTGTATGCATCCTTTAATTGACCAGCCTTGGTATGAACTTCGATAAGTGTATTGTAAGTGATGACGTCGGGGTTTATCCCACTAGACCTCATCTGTTCGAAAAGTTTGCTTGCTTCATTTATGTAACCAGCCTTTCCCAGGGCATTGATCAGGGTGTTATACATAACTATGTCAAGATAACCACCCTGCTTCATTAATTTCTCCAGAATTGAACTTGCAATGTCTGCTCTTCCCACCTTCCCCAGGCCTTGAATTATCAGATTGTAGGTTGCTACATCTGTTGGGCACACTTTCTCATCCATTTCATTCAGGACACCCCATGCCTCATTGATATACCCCTTCTTCACAAATGAACTCATAATCGAGTTGTATGTGTAGCTAACAGGATCTACACCCATATCAGTGAATACTTCGAACAACTTGCAGGCTAAGCTCAGTTTTCCCTTGGCCAAAAATATAGATAAGAAAGTGTTCACCATATCAACATCAAAAGAACCGATCCCCTTTTCTTTAACTCTTTGCCCCCTCCTCAGCGAAAACAACCGTGAAGAATGTTCAGATGACTTTACTTGATTAGCTAATTGATCCATATATGGTGATGATGACCACTGATCAGTTTCAATGAATGGCATCTCCTGATCCTTCTCATCACAATCTTCAGAATCAACATTATTGCCCATTGCTTGGCCAGCAAAACTCCTTATCTCAATAAAATCTCCTCTGGATGGGAATAGAGGAGTGTAATCCTTTCTATTTTTAGGTGGATTTTTCATTAAAGCCTCCATATTTGCCTTCCACTTGAGAACATTGGGTACTAGATTGCCACCACGAATGTGCTTCATCAACCTCTCCGTCCAATCCCACCTACCTTGTTTATAAAATCCTACCAAGAGTGATGTTATAGTAACTAAATCAACAAGAAAACCTCTGTCTTCCATCTCTTCCACCAATTGTAGTGCCTCTTCAAGCTGACCTTCTCTACAAAGTTGCAACACAACTATGCTGTAAGTGACACCATCCACAAATTGCCCCTTCTTCTTCAAATCACAAAACAGAGTGTAAGCAGCTTCAGCCCTGCCATTCCTAAATAACCCATCTATAATAATATTGTAAGTCCAACACGAGGCCCTTACACCATCCTGAACCATTTTCTCAAATAACTGACATGCTTCCATCAACTTCCTGGCCTTGAACAATCCATTCAGAAGAGAATTATACACAACGGTGTCTGGAGCAAACCCATTATACTGCATCTCACTAAATATTTTCATTGCATCATTAATTTTGTATGATTTCGAGCACCCTTGAGTAAGAATTCTATATGTAAACACATCAGGCTCATGGCCAGACACTTTTAACTCCTCCCACACAATTAAAGCATCTTTCACCTTGCCAACCGAGCAAAGTATGTGTATGAGACTGTTATAGGTACACAAATCAGGACCGAACGAACAGGAACTGGAACTCTTTTCCTTTTGTTTCATCTCTTTAAAGAGGCTCAAAGAAGCACCCAGATCACCCCAACACCCAAAGGTATGAATGCATATATTATAACCACATGTATCTAATTCAAAATCCTTTTTTTCTCTCAATTTATCAAAAATTTGTTTGAATTCTGCTCTCATATCAGCTTTTTTGAGAGCAACAAGCAACTCGTTGATTGCAACGGATCCAGGAAGCGAACTAACAACAGAATTCCCATTATCATTGCCATTACAAGCTTCTAAAAGCTTACAGAACATAGATAAAGCCAAACCCACTTGGCCTTTTCTAGCTAAAGCCACGAGAACCGAATCATAAACACTAGCATTCAAGCAAGCACCCGATTCTTCCATATAATCAAGAATTTCAAGGGCAGTATCAAACTTACCGGACCGAATAAAAGCATCAAGCAATAACTTAAAGGTACTAGAATCAACAAGAACACCATCTTCCTTCATCAAAAACAGCAAATTAGGGACTTCCTCGACGAACCCAGATCGACAAAGGGTCCGGAATATGTGGGAGTAAGTGACGGCCGAGTGTTTGAAGTTTGGTTTAAAAGAGCGACACCAGTTAAAGAAGTCGAGCTTCTTAGAAGGCTCGAGGGAATTTTTGCGGAGGATTTGGAGGACCAGTGGCTCGGAAAGGGGGATGGAGTTCGGATCGAGGTTTCGGGTTCCAGATTCCAATAGGGTTTTGGTGAGAGAGGCGATAAGGAGGATGTTGCCCAATTGGATTGATGGGTTTTTGAGGAGAGGAGAAGAGAATGAAGAAATGGGGGTTCTTCCATGGCGCATGGCATAGCGAGAGATTGAAATTGCGGTATCGGACTGAGTAAACAATTACAATGACAAAATAAGGAATGCCTGAAACGGGAGATTAGTTGGGTCTAATTCTTTATTGTTATTGTGGCGGTGAGACTGTAACGGTGAGATTAGAAACAATGGTGGGGTGTGTGTTTGAATTCAAACGTAACTGTAGCGGTGAGGTGAGAATGAAAAATAACTTAATGAAATATTAAAATGTATCTTCTAATATTTTAATGAATTATATAATTAATTTAAATTATTTATTAGATAAAATGATAATTATTTTTAATTTTTTATAGTTAAATATTTTTTTATAACAATGATAAATATTATTTTCACAAATAGTAACATTATACTTGGATCAAATTTTGAAGTATCTAAATGATGATTTTAATAAAAAATATAGTAACATAAGACATAACAAGTTTCATTATTACTAGAAATTAGGTTATGATACAAAATGTGTTTACAAATATAGATTCATTAAACTAGTTGCAATGGTTTCCCTTAACATCGTGATTTCAAGGTCACTTTCTCTGTTAGAAGAACTCGATTCACCTCTGTCAAACTGGCTTGAAGAGACTGGCATGTCCGGTATATTCTCAAATTCTCGAAAATCCTCATCATTTGACCAAACATGTCTTCGAATGTAATTATGCAAAATCATTGTTGCAATAACTATTAAAACTTGCTTGTCAAATGAATAACTTGGAATATCTCTTAATATTGGTCATTTTTTTTCCACACTCTAAATGTTCGTTCAATCACAGAACGTAACGAAGAATGGGCATGATTAAAGATTTCTTTTTTTCCAGATACTTGATGATTACCTCGACAAAAATCAGGTAAATGATATCGTTCCTCCCTATATGGACCTAGAAAACCTGCCATTTGTGGATATCCTGAATCCACAAGATAATATTTTCCTACAAAAAAGTAAAACATAATATCAAGTTTAAAAATAATTTAAAATTTTTAATATTTTTTATGTAAAAAAGTAATTAAAAAATTAAAATTCAACCTGGTGGAGGGTGTGGAAACTTCAACTCTTGTTTTCTGAGTGCTTGCAAAAAAATTCTACTATCATGTGGTGTTCCTTCCCAACCAGGAAATGCAAAAATAAAGCACATGTTGAAGTCACAAACTGCTATAATATTTTGAGTTGGTTCACCTTTCCGTCCGATATAAGGTATTTGACAAGAAGGCGAAAAGCATGCTTTTATGTGTGTTCCATCTATGGCCCCAATACAGTCCTTTAAAATAAATACAAGTAATAAGATAAAGGTTAGAAATAATTTATATTTTAAAAATATAAAGATTGTGTAAATATTACCTTAAAGTGAGGCCAATATCTTGTATCATGTCGAATATGGTTCGGTACTTCCTCGAATTGACCTTCAGTGGGTTTAATCGTGTCTATTCCCATTCGAGCAGATATATGCAACATATCAGTAAAAATTCGACTAACATTTTCCCCAGATCGTTGAAATCGCTCTGTTGCATTTGAATTTGATTCTCTATTTCCAAGAATGTACAATGATAATGCTAACTTCTCCATCGCCGATACTTTCCCATTCTTTAAGCCATAATTTGTTTGCAAATCATGCAACAAGCTGTGAAATATATCTTTTGGCATCCTAAAACTATTCATGCAACGATCATCGTGCCCATTTAATACTTCATCCACCCACATTTGACCTGTATAATTTGAATCCATACGCGGTTGCATAGTGAAATAAGTTTCATGGTGTACCAATACACTGCTTAACACACATTCTTCCTCTTCATGATAGTTGTTGTTCTCAACTTGGGTAACAATTGTGGCTATTTTTTGTTGAGCTTCTTCACTTAATTCAGGGGTATCATAATTTATATCAAAACTATTATACATATTGTTAAATTCATCCATAACCTGAAAAAGTAATCAAATGAAAATAAATCCTTTAAAATCTCGTGACATTCTATACAACACAGAAACTTGATTAAAAGCATAGCATAAAAATACCAAACATAAAAAGTATCATACATTAGTTTTACATATAAAAAAAAGTAGTATAGTTATATTACAATAATAATTCTAAGGAGCTTATGGTGGAGGTGGTTGATGGTATGGTTGGAAGGGAAATGAGGATGTTGCTACCAATGATGAAAATGATGCAATTGGATTTTATTCAGCATACTTACGTCGAAGCCACCAAACCCTATCATCTGGATCTAAGTTCAAAAACACTTCTCGTTTCACCGGTATTTGGAACATTTTGGTGGCAAAATAATACAGTTCATCTTTTTTTGGAATTTCATCTCCTAAAACACGCAAAGCATCCATTGCATTTGAAATAGTATATTGAGAGTGAGGAAAAATAATTTCATTCACTGACTTCCTTGGACTAGCCATACTCTTACACAATTTCTCAATCTGAGTAGTTAATGTATTTCTTGATGATTTTCTACTTGAACTTGATTTTTTTCCTTTACCGTGTACAACCCCAAGTGTTTACTTTCTTCGATTAGGAATTTCATGAGAAGGGTTTGATGGTACCTCATCAAGAGGAATACATTCATTCTCGTTACTATGTTCATCTGAATCACCAAATCCCTCATTAGGTGCATCATCTCCCATAAGAACCCCACTTGGAAGAACACCAGACGAAGGTGCCCATGCGTTCTCTCCGGTGGCTACAATGCCACCAAACATTTGCCACATTAACTCATTCAATCGTGGTTCAATTCCTTTCTTCTTAAATCCTTTAAAATCAGGATTTTCCTACATAACATGTTAAATGTTAAATGTTATACTAAGATTTTTATAATTGTAAATTATTAATTTCAATAAACTTTATGCATTAAAATAATGATAAAGTGAACACAAACCTGTATTTTTGCAGCCCACCATTCTTCGGTAGCATCGACCGTCTTTTTAGATGGACACCATCCAATACCTGTAGATTCCTTAAGCAACTCCCTCCATAACCTCCATTCCTTTTTTAATGTATCCCACTTATTTTTCAATTGAGGTTTTCCATAAATTTTTTGTGTTTTTGCTTGAAAAAGAGCAATGACATTTTCCCATCCTTTTGAGTTTAGATGAGTTGTCGGTCTATTACCAGCATTGACTTCATTCACGCAAAGTTTACAAAATATCAATGTCAGCTCATCATCCCAAACAGCTTTTGTTGCTAAGCTACTATCTCCCTCCACAAAATTTCGTGTCTTTACCATTTATTGTCATTGATATAATTCAGTCAATATGCTAGCATTCACCAAGAAGCATAAAGCAAATATATAGTCTATAAGTTATATTAGACGTCTCCCAATACTAATCTTTATCTAACCACACCAAAAAAAAACTGGCGGCTTAATTGGAAGCTTCAACATAATGGAAAAAGGAAAAGAAAATAATAAATAAATAAAGAAAGAAAACGAAAATCTGCCAATCAAAACAACCAACAAACTAGTGAAGGCAAAGCTTCGCTTGTTTAGTTATAATTTTGTTGAGCGACGAAGCTTAGAAAATCTTTGGTTTGTGCTTATGATGCGTCGCTCTGCTTATGCATCCAAAAAAACGGGTCAACCCAATTTCCTGTTCTCCCTCCGATCTCTTTCGCACCAGTACTTCCCTCTTTCTCTTCTTTCTTTAATTCTAAATTTTGTTGGACTTGGATTCAGCTTTTGATTTCTTTTTTCCTTTGTCTTTTTTTTTTGTTTGTTTCAAACATTTTTCACTGTTTGTTAGATTGTTAAATTTTATTTTTTCTTTTATTTCTCTGGTTGATTTCTGTAAAGCGATTCAATTTTGCATAAGTTAAGATCGTGTTTGTAGAAGAAAGAAAGTTAACTTGTTATATAGAAGAGAGAGTGAGAGAGAGAGTATAAATATACATATAGAAAGCCCCTACTTACTTTCTCGAATTTACTGCTGCAGAGGAGAGACAAAAGAGTATAGATATAGAAAGCATGTGTCAATTGTTGGATCTTGTTTTAGGATCCCAATTCCGTGCACAGGTTGACTATTTTATTGAGTATTTGAAGGTGAGTTGTGACAATTATTGCATTTGACCTCTGGGATTGCATCTGTTTATACTTTATTTTCTTCATTTCCTTTATGATGCTGTTTATAAAGGCACAACTTTATCTGTTATTTTGGGGGATGAGTTCATTTCAGTTTTAGCTTCTAGGATTATATAAATGTATATGGATATGTTAGAAAATCTTTTAAGTCTGTTATCAGATTGGGGAACATTGTTACAGATGGACTCTTCAAAAGTTTCTTCAGAAAATAGGATTAATCCTCTAATTTAAATGTTTAATCTTTTAGATCAAAAGGTGTAGAAATGAATCTAAAAACTCTATAAACTAGATTACAGAGTAAGTTGCCTGTTGTTATTGTGATGCTGTAATTCTGAACTTACCCTTCTATCCTAACCTCAAAAAGAGGAAGAGAAAATATGCCTCATACCATGCTTGTTTTCTTAATGTAGATTCAGAGCGATTATAAGGTCATAAACTTGGATCAATGGATGGGCTTTTTTCGATTCTGCAATGAGGTACGTCACAGTTTATCCTTGTTATGGAACTTTTTATTGTGCTCCCCATGTTTAGATGCTCTACCATAAAAAATAGGGTCAGCAAATAATTCTTTAAATGTCATGTTAGGCTCAGACAGATATCACTTTAATTAAAAAAATAAGAATTTTTCCTGGAATAAACTTGTTGAATTATACTAAAATCTTTTAGATAACGTTTTTAGTTACATGAAGACATAATGTCAATTGGTAATGTGTGGCAGAATCCCCTTGGCATTCTTATAGACTAATATAAGAGAGAAGACCAAAGAGGGTTCCCTCTCATCCTGTAGGTTGTGGCTAAAATTAAATCCTTTCTCATGAGAGTTTTATTTATCACTCTTTCGTTCTTTTCATTTTCTTTCATCCATTTTTTGTAATTATTCTTCATTTATTGATAAAAGTACATATATTTTGGGCTGGAACTGATTTCTAAACTGCTTGGTTTACTTTTTCTTGCAAACATGGAAATCAATACAGAGAATAACTCTCTTTGGCATAAAAATTGAGACAAAATAAATGGTAGGAAACTGTTGATCTTTACAGTTCAATGTTATAAATGACGGGTTGTTGCAAATTGTAGTTCAATTATACATGCATGCTTGTGAAATATTATTTTGTTAGTTCTTGGTTGGTTGTTTACTTGATTGAATCAGTTTGAACTTTTAACAGCTTCCTAGAATAGCCCTAAATTTTGAAATATGAGCAATGGTCCTTAGTGATCTCAGATTATGAAAGAAAGCCAAAAAGTAATCTAAAACTAAGTTCGTATTGAATATTTTTGACTAGCTGAAAGAAGTTTGGTCTGAAGCCATTTTATTTTGCATTCAACATGTCAGCAGCTGAATCTGCATCCATTCTTCTTGCTGCAAGTAGTGGGTAAATAGCTATCCATGTGTCCAATGCATGTGAGAGGCAGGACACGTTGTAACCTGTACTGCCACCTTGCCCTACGTGTTTACCTCACAACTCAAATAGAATAAAATTCAGCCTATACAACTGCATGAGAGCACTTATGACTAAAAAGAAATGCATGGCTCGGCCTATAGCTTAAGTTTAGGCTAAGCCTTTCTCTAGAATAGTGGGAACCTTAGAACCTTTCTATACAAGCTTTTGTTGTTTCGTTTGTTTAGTTGTGCTTTGTTTTGTTTTTGATAGTTTTAGTTTTTGAGGGTTTGAGACATGAATACAGCATTGCAGGAGATGTTTTCTTATTTTATCAGGTCTCTTTCATTAGATAATAATGTTTTAATTATGTTGATTTATATAGGTTAGAAGGGAGAAAATCAGTGAAAGAATGAAGTATCTGTAAGATTTATAACAGGATGTAACAAAATCACAGGCAAAGCTGGTATGCTTGATGAAATCATCAATTATGTTCAATCTCTTCAACGGCAGAGGTAAAAAAAATAATGGAGAAAGAACATATGGATTTGTGTATGAACACAAAAATTCTTTTTCATTTCTAGTAATTACTTAACTGCTTTAAGATTTTGTCCTCCATGTGAGGACATATTTATTTGTTGTTATTTTCTTAGCTAATAACAAGATGAGAACAAGATGAGAAGGAAAAACAGAAACTACTTTGATACAATTCAAACACATATATAGAGTAGAAAAAGAAGGGTTTTGACTTACCAGATCAAAGTTGAGAACAAGATTGATAGGATGAGTCGAGAATATGAGCTTCTTTGAGTCTGCTGTGAGTGTCAATTGAAGGAGTTGAAGAGCAGGGTTTTTTGCAGATTGGGAAAGAAATTAATTTAATTTTCAAGGCTAAAATGGTAAAATAATAAGTAAAAGTAAGGGTGTTTTTGTCAGTTACAGTGCCAACAGCTTAGTAAATTCATCCACTGCTGTTGATTTCTCCAGCTGAAAATCAGCTGACCAGTGTGGTTGAAAAGAAACCTCACTGCACTGACTGTGTAAACCAAACAACTGCTGTAGTGAGTTTGGCACTGTAAACGCACCTCATTGGCTGTAAACTTGAAACCAAAGGAAGCCTTAGTCCTTATGCTATACTAAAATTTCAGACTTCATTCCATTTGCCTTAATTTAATGTTATTTGGCATATAATTTTTAGTAGAGTAAACTTTTTTCTATAATAACATTTAAGTTTTTATATATAATCGATTTTTTATGTTTTATTTTAATCATCTGTAACATATTTTTATTTATAACAATAACCATAGTTGTAAAATATATTATTTATTAAATTAATTTTCTATAACAACATATTATCTAAAATTATAGGTATTTCATATAAGTAAGTCCATTGATTTTAATTTATTAAATAAAAACAATTTTAGTTAAAATATTATTTAAATAAAATAATTAAATTCCAAATAAAAAATAAATTTTATTAAATGAAAATAATTTTAAATCAAGAAAATTTAAGATATCAATTCAATAAATTATTAAATTCCTTAATTAAGTATTTTACTATGAATTTGAAACATCATAAATGCTTATAAATTGATTACTTGAATTTAATAACTCATAGTGATTAATAGAACTTGTTAGATCTTTAACTTCATAATTAATCATATGAATGAATGTAAAATAAAATATCCATAAATGTGCACTTACATGTCTTTTAATTTTGTTGACTTATTTATCTTTTTCTTTCTTTTTGAACATAATTCATACTTTCTTTATTTTATGGATATTCACGATATGGAGTTTATGGTAGGTTTACACAAATTATCTTTCTATAACAACATATATAAGTGTATAACAATCACCTCTTTTTAACAGGCATCGTCTTGACAGATAAATGAGATTGTTATAGAGAGGGTTGACTATATAATCACATGTGTACCCATCTGTTTTACGGTTCAAGCCCAATTTTGTTCAAATCGAGTGGTATTTAGATAAAGCTCTTCTAAACATGTTCATTTCTACTTCTTCCGATTATTTATTGGTTAAGCATGTAAAATTAGTAGAATATATTTGATTAAATTTTATATTCCAAAATTAGAAATATAAATAAATTATATATTATTATTTAAATTTTTAGTGCTATTTATTTTAACATAAAAAGTTATAGTTTAAATATTTTATTATGCTATGATTTGAACTATAATATAATGTATAATATATTATTAAAATTCAATAATATTGTAATATTTATTGGTTACATTAATAAATTTTAGCAACAATTTTAAAATATAAGAGAATATTTTAAATTTTATTTTAAAATATTTTAGTTAAATAAAATAACCCATGCTGCTATGCATCTCAGAGTAGCAAACTAATTTTAATATTGAAATTATAATGATACTAATTTAAAGGACACTCACGTGGATGAAAAAACTAAAACAAATAAATTTATTAAAATTCATATAAAAGTTAATTGATATTTTAATTATATAGTAAAATTAATTGTTTATTATGCATTGGGTTAAGTGTTAAATCTCATTATTATTAAATTTGTTTTGAATTATTATATGATAAAAACACTTTCATCAAAATTATAATAAGAGTCACATTGTATTTTGTAATTGAATTAGCTTTGCATTTTGTAGATATAGGATAAAAGTGTCATAGATATAAGATAAAATAAGTAGATATAGGATAATTGTAACAAGACTCAGATTACATTTTATTTTTCTATTAAAAACGACGTATGGTGTGTTATGTGTACATCATCTAATGGACTAACATCAAATTTTAACAATAAAATTTGATAATATTTAAAAAAAAAAACCATTTTACTTTTTAACCTCACTAATGATAAAATGCAATAAACAGAGTGCCTCCTTAATAAATATAATAAAGTTTTTCTCGTCAAATAAAAATTCGGACCTGCTCTCGTCTCTCTTCACACATCCCTGCCGCCATTTGAAACCCTAAATTAACTTACTCGTGAGGTTGAGTTGTCTGCTCTCTGCCTCTTCATCGCTCTGCTATATTTGATTCTGTTTTGGATTCTACCGCTATTTGAAACCCTAGGCGAAGCCATTAGAATGGGCGGAAAAAGAAAGACGAACGAAAACGAAGGGATGGAAGGAGAGGAGGATAGCAAACACAACATTAAAAAGATGAAGAATGAGAAGAGTGAGATACTTCCTTCCTCCATTAAAAACAAGGAGAAGAGATCTGCTGTACACGCCAAACTCAAGCACCAAAAGAAGCTCGACAAACGCAAGAAGCTTAAAGCTCGCGACGCCGCCGCTAAACGCGCTCTCGAGCTAGGAGAAGAGGTCTTCCCCCTAATTTCCTCTTTTTTTTCAACGGAGCAACAACAAACTGTTCTGAAATCTTTTCATATTATTATTATTGCAGCCTCCACCGAAGCAAATTCCTCGCACTATTGAAAATACGAGAGAGGCTGACGAGACAGTTTGCATGCCTGATGATGAAGAGGTTAATTTTTTGGTTTTATTTTCTCGGAAAATTCTTTATTATATGTATAATGTTTAAATCTGACAAGTAAATTTGTAATCTTTTTTTTCCTCCAGCTGTTTGCTGGTAATGACGCTGATGAGTTCAGTGCGGTTCTAAAGCAAGATCGTACCCCGAAGATTTTAATCACAACTTGCCGTTTCAATTCCACTGTATGCTCTTTTTTCTTACTTATTTCTCATTAATGATTGAACTATGCATCAATACGAAGCTTATTTTAGATGAATTTTCTTGCTAATTAGTCTGATGCATGGATAACTTTGTCTTCAGAGGGGACCGGCTTTTATCACAGAATTGCTTTCGGTGATCCCAAATTCTCATTACCATAAAAGAGGAACATATGACTTGAAAAAGGTGATTCTTATGATAATTTTCTTGAACTATTCTTTTATAAGATTACATTGGAAAATCAGATTTGTAAGTAGCATTTAGAGTATCATTTTGAAGCTATGTATTCATCTTCCTGCAGATTGTGGAATATGCAAATAACAAAGAATTCACTTCTATTATAGTAGTTCACACCAACAGAAGAGAACCAGGTTTGCCATAAGAATTTATCCATAACTAACTTTTCTTTGATTGTGGCCTTGTACATTATTTGATGTGGTGGCTCTAACTTTGTAATCTTCATGAGAATTATAGCTGACTAATTGGTTTAAATATCATTTAGACGCTCTTCTAATTATTGGATTGCCTGATGGCCCTACTGCACACTTCAAGCTTTCCAGTTTGGTTTTGAGGAAGGACATTAAGGTAGCACATTGATCTTTTTACGTGAATTTTCACGCCTTAAATGTTGGATTCCTTAGAATGGATTTGTTTGTGTAGTCATTGAATTGCCTCCATTTTGCTCTTGTAGAATCATGGAAATCCTACCAGTCATGAGCCTGAGCTAGTATTAAATAACTTCACAACACGCCTGGGCCATCGCATTGGCAGGTTGCATACTGTTCTTTTTTATAGTTTATTACTAAATCAAATTTTTAAATTTCGCTTAGCAAACTACAAATATATTCTTCTGTAAAAACAGTGTTGTAAAGGTGTGCACCTAGGTGAGCCCGCGCCTTAGCATTATTCAACAAAAACATTGCAAACCCTTTCAAGCAAGGCCCTTTTGACTAGGCACAGACCTGGTGTGCCTGGGCACGCTTTTATGTAAGGCGATAGGCATAATATAAGCCTGCCTGATTGAATTTCCCTTTAATTTCTTTTTTCACAGTTCTCATTTGATATACCTTTACTAGTAAGGAAGGGATCATGTCAAAACTATATTCTTCTCAATATTTGTGTATTCAAAAACAGACATTGACTATAAAGCAATCATACATATTGATCAATAAATAAATTGCATGTTTGTAGATAAACTGGACCATACTTCAAAGTTTACTATATATCTTAAGCTTTATATATTATACACACAGACTTGCAAAAATTCTTTTATGTACATATTGTGCTTTACTTCACTCAGGCTAGCACTTTTTTTGCACCTTGCACCCGAGGCAATATAAGGGTTCTAGCGCAGCATGCGCCCTTGACAACACTGTAAAATATGTGCCTTCTCTTTCCAATCTTATATTCTCCCTCATTAGGCTTTTCGGTCTGAGAATTTTAATTTTGTTGTTGATCTGTACACTCTAGGCTGATTCAGTCACTTTTTCCCCAATCTCCTAATTTTCGAGGTCGGCGAGTTGTAACCTTCCACAATCAACGAGATTTTATATTCTTCCGACATCATAGGTGTGCCTCCCTAGCCTCTGAATCTATTGCATGTTGACTAAATGATGATTGTGTAGATTTCTTCCTGATACATTCTGGATTAATGCAATCAGGTATATATTTGAAACCAAGGAGATCAAACAGAGTGAGTCAAAAGGTAAAAAGGCAAAGGATACCAAGGGTGAGAGCATTAGTAAAGAAAAAGTAATAGCTCGTCTTCAGGTCAGTTTCCTTCCCTGTTTCTGTTATCACAATTGTATTTAGAGATTCTAAAATGATTTTGCTGGCTCTGGTTTATGGAAATCCTTTTACCCTTTTTCTAAGGATTATCATAAATCATTTTAACTTCTCTTCTTGAAATGTCTTTGCTGCCCATTTCGATAATCTGGCATTTACAACCGTCTATTTGGCCCGGAATATGTGTTGTGGTTAACAAGTGTGTGAACATGCAGGAGTGTGGTCCTCGGTTTACACTAAAGTTGGTAAGTCTACAGCATGGAACATTCGATACAAAAGGCGGAGAATTTGAGTGGGTTCACAAGGTAACTTTTCTCTATGATAACGTTGGTTGGATTCTTTGTTTTTTCCTCTTACAAAACCATCTGTCTGTATAATTGGTGATATTAATTGTTTCCCACCTTTGAATGCCAGCCTGAAATGGACACTAGCCGAAGGAGGTTTTTCTTGTAATCTCGATTCTTGCATTCATTGTGTGGAATGCAACAATTTTCCATTGAAGAGGGAGGGTATCCGCAGTAAGGAAATGAAATCAATATTGAAACATTCTTCCTTTGCTTTATATATATGATCAGTTTTGGCACTCATAATCACGGTGATCTTATCCTTGTTCCCAATGCCCGTTTTATGCTTCACTAAGTTATGTTTGTTTGCGTTCCATCACAAATAACGGATAATTGATCAAATTGAATCGAATTTTATTTTTTTATTTAATTTATCATTATAGATATATAATTAGTAAAAATCATTCTAATATAGTATATTATAATAATCCTTTTAAGCAAATTGTACGCATTGATGATTTTGAATTGATTCAAGCTGGTATATTTCGATTTGGTTTGGTTGTATTTCCCATTTGTTTTGTTTTGTTTTTTTTTTTTTTTGAGTTTACAAGGATAAATATTTTTACTTCGTAAGTATAACACAATTACATGTTTTAGCTAATATGAAGTAGAATTAAATTTAACAAAAAACAAAAAGGAAAAATCGGATTTCATAAATACAAAGTAATAGCCATGACTCTCTTTTCTTTTCGGTACTGGATTAATTTTTCTTTTAGGTGCTTGGTGTGATACTCACCCACACTTCAACCTCATGATGCTCTCGTCACGGGTTTTTGGGTCAAGATTGGTTCACCTAAGCTGCCTCACTCATTAGGGTGTTCAATGTGAACAATCCATGTCTCTGATGTCACTTGTCATTAGGGGTGTTCATTCGGTTAACCGACCGGTTAACCGACCCGAAATTACTATAACCGAATTAACCGACCTTTCAAAAATTTTAACCGTTAACCGAACCGATTTTTTTTAAAAAAATTTAACCGAACCGAAATTTTTTCGGTTAATAAGGTCGGTTAACCGAATTAACTGAAAATTATGTATTTTTTATTTTTGGTTAAAAATTACCCGAATTACCCGAATTACCCGAATTAACCGAATTACCCGAATTAACCGAATTAATCGAATTACCGAAAAATACCCGAATTACCCGAATTTTTTTTATTTTTTATTTTTAAAATTTAAAAAATTTATAAATTATTAAAGTAAATTGGGTTTTAGACTTTAGTAAATTGGGTTGTCTTTTAGTTTTAGTTTTATTGGATTGGGTAATTGGGTAAACTTTAGTTTTAGTTTTATTGGGTTGGGTAATTGAGTTTGGGTTGGGTTGGATAATTTTATTTATTAATTTTTTCGGTTAACCGAAAATTTTCGGTTAACCGACCGGTTTCGAACCGAATTAACCGTTAACCGAAAAATCATAAAAAAATTAACCGACCCCCGACCGAAAAAATTCGGTTAACCGACCGATTAACCGAATTCGGTCGGTTAACCGAATTTTTTCGGTTTTACCCGAATTATGCACACCCCTACTTGTCATAGAGTTGTTACTCTCTCCCCACCCTAAAAGATTTGTATGATAGGATATGTAGTGCAGTCGATAATTATGAAGGGGGAGACTTGAATTTGAATATGTCAAAACTTAAAGTTTGTCTTTACTAATAATGTCAAAATTTTATTTTTTTTTGTTCATTTAAAAGAAATTATAAAAATAACAAAACAAGCAAAGAATTTATATATGATTAGATTTCTTTTATGCATGATGAATTAGAGATCTATATATGATAAATGGGAATCAAGGACTTGCTGCTTCAGCCTTATGCTTTTTTCTTTATTTTCTTTTGTGTTCCATGTGACCTTTGGGATTTGGTATAGCCTCAATCACAACATGATTTCCGTAGTCGTGGCAAGATTCATGACCTCCCATGTGGAAGGTCGAAATCTTTTTGAGTAATGTGTGAACAGCCCTTCGGAACACATGCTTTTGCGGTGTGGTTGGATTAGGGATATATGGTTCTACTTTTGATTTCTGGTTGTTGAGAAAATTTGATTGCATCCCAGTTTTAAAAGGAGATGTTTAGCGACAATTGGAGAAAATCAAATACCATCTTCTTTGCTTCGCATCCTCGACAAACACAATATCGATGAGCATCAGAGTGATAGAGCATAAGGTGGTGTTCTTTTATTTTTTTAATAAAAAATTAATTGTTAATTATCAGGGTAGAAGGGTCAAAATTAAATTATAATTTTTACATTAGTAAAAATATAATTTTACCATTTTAATAGCCTATATCTTTATAATTTTAAAAGATTAAATCAAATTTTTCTCATTTTAGGGGGCAAAGTGTAGTTTTATCTTTACTAATTTTAAATTTTAAAAATTTTAAAAGGTATAAATGGAAAATTTTTCATTTTAGGAGGGGTCAGAGCCTTGTCAGCCCCTTAGTTACGCCCTTGTTAATTATATTTGAATATTTTATAAAATTAATCAAAATTTAAAATTTAATCTATTTCATGAAATTAAATTTTAATTTATTTCATATAATGATGAAATAGTGATTTTATCAAAACATGGTTATTTAAAATGATATAACTATTTAAATTTTCATATTTTTATATCACTAATCTATAATATAATATATTTTATTAGTTATTTAAAATTTTGATTTAGCATTATCGTTATATAATTTTGGTGCTAATTAACAAATGAAAAAAATATTAAAATATCATATTACATGTTGAGGCATTTTTCAAGGAGTGCCTAAACTATATTTGAGTTGGCAAATTTTAACACTAAATTTCTTTGGATTGCGTTTCTTTTGGTACTTGAGATATTTGTCAGCCTATCCTTGATATCTAAACTTCACTTAGTAACATGTCTTGGGGACTTGTTTGGATTTGGATTGAGGCAATCAACTTCCCATAAATTGTGGACTAGATCAAATTGAGCTAAAGTTGGTAGTATATCTTGAAGATTTCAAGACTTATCCTATGTTGTTTTGAAGATATTATTTGTTTTAATTATCTTGTTGATTCGAAAGGAGATTGATTGTGAAAGATATAATATGTTAGGAAGTCTCATTCACTTATATATTGTAGGGACTTGTATAGGTTTTGTATTGATTTTGAGAATAATTTATTTCTATTCATTGTGGAACATTTTTGTGAGTGCTTAAGATGTAATAATGAAGTGTGTGTGACTTAGTTAAATCTTTAGTTTCAGGGGGAAAACTTAGAAGGGAGATGTTTAAATATTAGGTACAAAAGTGAGAAGTCTAAACTGATGAGTGTTGAATTTTGAAAATACTTGTTGTACGACGTGATAAGATAGTGAACATTCTCTATGGGCAAGACCCTTGCAGATGTAGGGAAATCAAACTATGTAAACATCTTGTGTTATTTATTTTTCTACACTTGCATTTCAAATGGTTGAAGCAATTGGAACTACGCTAAGCACTTCTTGTGGTGTCGTTTGATTCTATATTCAAATATCAATTTGGACTCAACAATTGGTATCAGAGCCTCCCACTAAACACATCTAGTGGACTTCCTAGTATTGATATTTGTCAGAAATGAAAGGTGCATCGGTATCTCATCCCCCTATGCTTGATGATGTTAATTATGCCTACTAGAAGGTTAGGATGACTACCTTTATTAAAGTCATTGATGAAAGACCGTGAAGATTAGTTGTGAATGGTTGGGAATATCCTTTTACTAAAGAAGCATGTATTAAGACTCCACAACCTGAAGTGCAATAGATTACAAAAGAAGAGAGGCTTGAAAGTGCTAATTCAAAAGCTCTCAATGGAATCTTTTGTGGTGTGGATAGATAAGAGTTCAAACGTATTTTTAAAAGCGAGAGTGCAAAAGAGGCTTAAGATATTTTTCAAACTACTCAAGAAGGTACAAACATTGTCAAACGATCAAAACTTATGCTTATTACTAAATTTGAAAAAAAAATACGGGAATACAAGAGAGAAAAACTATTGGTGAATTCTATGCCAAACATTGTGACCTATCCAATTAGGTTTTACCCTTGGAGATGAATACACAAATTCAAAGCTGGTTAGGAAAGTTCTTCAATCATTGCTTGAAAGGTTCAACATCAAGGAAACTACCATTAAGGAAGCAAATGACATTGATGCCTTCCATATTGAGGAGTTGATTGGATCTCTTCAAACCTTTGAGATTAATTTAGATGAAGAAAAGAAGAACAGAACCACAAGAGAATAGAGTATTGTCTTACAAGTGACAAAAATAATTCTCATTGATTAAAGCACTACTGTAGATGCTTTGCAAGAGCAAATAGCGTTACCGGATCAAAACTTCAACCAGGCATTCAAGTTCAAAGCTAATCGAAGTTAGAGATTTGAAAGGGAAATCCAAAGGAGTTGTAATCAATAAGGAAACTACTAGAGACAAAAAGAAAATGATTCAGTGCCATGAATGTCATGGTTATGGATACATTCAGGTAAAGTGTAAAAACATCTTGAAGAAAAGAACTCTCTATGTGTTACTTGGAGTGATAAAGACTCCACTAACAGTTTAAATTCTAATAAGGAACGCTTAAGTAACTATGTGATTTTTACCTCCAAGTTGAATTTAGAAGAAGCATAGTATGTATCTAATTACTGCATGATTCTAATAGTTGTTGCAAGATTCATGGCTCTCTTATGTGAAGGTTGAACCTTTTGAAACATCCAATGTCCATGTTACATGAATTTTTTAAGTAATATTTACATATAATAATTCTTATATTTATAGCTCCACATCACTTGGTTAACTTACTTAAAATTCTAAACCACAACGGAATTATAAATGAATATTTTAATTTTAAATAAATAAATATTAAAAATAATTACCCATTTAAAAGTTAACTAAATTTTAATAACTAAATTTTAATAATAAACTAACTGCTTTTTAAAATTATTTATATATTTAAAATTTAAATTATTTTAAAATAATATAAAATTTCATTTATGTGATACATTCTATTTTCTTAATATTTTATATTGACCTTTATACTCGCTCGAACATGTATTTATAATTGTATTTATACTTATAAACTTTATAAAAAAATTACTATAAGCTAACTGAAAAATGTTACACAATTGATAAGGAAAAGGTTAAAATATGTTGTTATTCTCTATAATTTGACAAAATTTGAGATTTAGTCCTTATACTTAAAAGTTAAAAATTATGTCTTCTTTCTTTTCTTATTTAAAAATCTCAGTCTAAGCACTAACATTGTTAGTATTTCCTGTCAAAATATATCAAATTGGCATGCTGATTAGGTTGTCTTCATATTATGTGGCATATGATTGGAAAAAATAAGTATGTTAACAAATTTTGGTAGAGACCACCAACAACAATGATGGTTGGGCTAGGGTTTTAAAATTGAAAAAGTAAGAGGATTGACTTTTAAAAAAACTTTTTAAGTATAGAGACTAAATCTCAAATTCAATAAGTACAAGGACTAATAACGTATTTTAACCTAGGAAAAAGCAAGTATGAAAAACTATAGAAATATATAAATCGTTTTATCTAAGTGTCGTACTAAAGTGCTGGGAGTTCCTTTTAAAGATAAATATGACATAAAAAAATGAAGCTCTCGTTTAGAGGTAAATTTTAGGTTTTACTAATGCAATTGGCATGGGTTTAAATCCCTTTGTATGCATATTTTTGCATATTACAAGTTTTCTCTAGATGATGGGCACAAAGATCAATAGGATAACGAAGAAGGTGTGACGAAAAGAGGATGATTCTATTGATATGGGTGATTCGATTAGTGAACCTGATGAGGGTAACCAGACGTCGTTTAAAGATATTTTATTTAGAGAAGATAGTAAGAGGGAAAAGGCTCATGAAAAAGATGATGTGAAGCTACAGGATGGTGAGGTAATTACGAAAACCATAGATGGTATTCTGTCTACCTGCTTCTCAGAAAGGGTGCATTCTCTAGTTGAGAAAAGTAGATGCCTTACAGAGATTGTCAATTTGATGGGAAGGAGGGTGCAAGTTAATGCTCTCTTGAGTAAGGTATACGCTATTTGGAAACCGAAATCAATAATTCAACTCATGGATTTAGAGAATGGCTAATATATTGTTAGCTTTAAGGATAAAGAATATTACATTAAAGCTTTGATTGTAGTGCCTTGGATTGCCTATGGTGAATAATTGATCCATGGTCATCGATGTTTTCTACGAGCCAAAGTTTACCTCGAAGGATAATTGTTTAGATTTGTTTATCAGGTCTCTCTAGAGCACTTTACAAAAAAAAAAAAACATTTTAACTACTATTGGAAATACTATTCGTTGGGTGGTTGAGATTGACTAGAACATTAATAATGGGTCCATGGGTCATTTTGCGCGAATAACAGTGGTTGTGGATTTGGAGAAACCATTAATCTTAAAGATTTGGATTGATGGAATGTTACAACAAGTGGAATACAAATGCCTTCCTAAGTTTGATACATGCCCTATTAGATATGGGAATTCTGATGCTCATGAGTCAAATAATAAGGAAGTGTCATTGACGTTAGTTGTGGATCAGAGAGTAGAGTTGAAAAACTTCGATGACTGGATGATTGTGGGTAAGAAACAAAGAAGGAAAATAATAAATTATATCAAGAAAAATGATAGGAATAACGAGAATCTTGATGGATCACACTTTACGATTCTATCGAATAATTGTGAGCTAATAGGGGGATCATACAATAGATTATTAAAAAAAACTAATGTTAATTCTTTGTCTGCTGGTATCAAATTTAATGCTAAAAAAGATGGTCAACGTAAGGACACATGGACAAAGCGAAAGGAAAGAGAATAGTTGTTTTTAAGGGACCTAAGGTTGTTGTAACGACCCATTTTTAATGATACCCAAAATGGTGGTTTCGGAGCCTCATTTTTCGATGATCGAGTCATTAAATATTATTTATTAATATTTACTAGTCTATTATAAAGTTATATTAAATTTTGGTCCAATAAATTTTTTGATTGAATGGTTAATTAAGGTACGATGACTAAATCGTAAAAACCACAAAAGTTAATTGCTATTAATTTTTATTAGTTAAGATAATTAATAAATGTTTGAGGTTTTAAGTGGTAAATTAACCACCTTAAAGGTTTAGTGGACGGTTAGTGTATTCTCCCATTGATTTTATATGTTAAATTTATGATTTAATAATTATAATTATATGTTAAAATAAGAAAAACAAATGTCATCATCTCCATTTTGTCCCTCCACTGAAAAATCAAACCAAACACCATTTTTGGAAGTCTTGAGGTTCGACCAACTTTAGTTCTTTGCACGGTAAGCTAAACCAAATTCGTTTCATGTTTTTGAGATCGTTGTAGTTTAATCTAATTAGCCCGGGTACTAAATCGTAAAATTGTTAGAGTTTTGAAATCTTCCATTGATGTTTTTTGATGTTTTTGTTTTCATATAGCTTGGTTATAAGCTTAGATTTGATTATGGACTAATTTATAAATTGAAATTGGTTCGTTTTGAGTTTAGGAACTAAAATGAAAATATTTTGATTTGGCATGAAATTTCTATAATTATTTATTGTAGAGGGCTGTATAAGGATATATTTGAAATCGATTGTGGAATTAGGCTTAATTATGAAAGATATTATGGTTTCGGTTTTAAGGACTAAATTGAATAAAATGTGAAATTTTAGGAAACTATGAAAAGTGATAATAGGATATCATATGCATTAAAAAACTGTTATAAGGTAATTGACACGATATTTTGAAATGAATTACTTGTATAGATCAAGAATTGAATCAACCAAATATAATCGAGAAAAAGGAAAATTACATATTAGTCCCTGACACTTATATTATTGTTTGTACTTGGTAAGTTCATATGATGTAGTTATGTTTATAAATGTATTGAATGTGCTTAAATCATGAGTTGTTATTATATAAATTGTATTTTGAAATGTATTCAAAATGGTACAAAAGGGTGAGAATGACTGAAATGTAAAGAATTGTTCTAATATGTGTATTAAGCTTAGACGAACATAGGATAGGATACAATTGACTTGAAAATAGGGTTAGCTACGCACTAGTATGAAATATGCACTACGGTGCCTACTGGTGTGATTTAGCTACCCTTTTATCTGTATTTGTTATTATATTTCATCGAGTTAATGATTTAAGAAGGAAGTGTATTGTCTAATTCGGTATAGTGATTGGAAACGAATGTGTTCATATGTTTTGATTGGGCAAATGATGTATTTCGTTTGCTAATTTAGATGAAACAATACTGAATTGATTTGTACTAGTGAATGGATGGATTATACAATTGTATATGAAATACTCACCTTCGGTTATGATATGTTGTGACAGGAAACATAATTAAATTTGTTGTTTTGAATTGTGTAATTATGAAATAAGGTAAGTTTACTGTTTTAACATCTATGAGCTTACTGAATACATATATATGCTTACCCTGTTGTTTTTTCCTATCTTGTTTTCTCTTTATGAAAAGTGAAAGCCGAATCAACTCAGAGCTAATAAGAAGTTACGGAAAGCAAAAGTTCCTGAAAAAATAAAAATTCATTGTTGGCATCTTTTTCATGACTCTCTTCCAACCATGAAGGACTTGGGTAAGAGGAGATTAACTAATTAGGTGGAATGCAAGCGAAAAGGGTCACAACCTAAAACGACCTTCCATGCATGTAGGGATTGTGAGCATGTTCGCGCTATTTGGGCCTAGGCTTTAATTAGGGGTTGACCGATGGGATTTTGTTGCAAGAATGGTTATCCTCATGGCTTAGTTCTTCTGATGAGAAATATTTTAAAGTGGGCTTAATTTGTCATTGCCATGCTTAGTTCAATCGAAATAAAAATTTACATAAGGGTGTTGTAGCATTTGTGGAGGAATAATGTAGGTTCATTTTGGCTTATCAAGTAGCATACTCTAGTGCTTAGATTTCCATGGTGCTGAAACAAAGCTTTGGTATGGTTTGTTGGTCTCTATAGGTTAATCTTTAAGTGAAGCTAAACTTTGATGAAGTTCTTTTACAAGAAGCGAAGCGAGGTGCTGTTGACTTTGTGGTGAGAAATCCCCACGAAAAGATTATGGGTTCTTGTGTCACGGGGCTAGATCTTTCATCTCACAATCCGTGCGACCTTAGGTGATTCGTTTGTCAAAACTCGTCTAAGTCAGCCTTTACTCAAGTGAGGATTCCCTAAGAACTCCTCCTAGGCACCAAGTTGAAGAGCGGAAGCGATTTATGTAAAAAGAAGCTACAAAGAACAATAGAAAGAACACACATAAAGTGTTTGAGTAAATGCTCTCAATATTCTCTTATTCACAAAGAATAATGAAACAATGAATGGATTGAGTACAAATGAGGGGGAGACTCTCTATTTATAGTTGAGCTCCCCCAAAACCGATGGTCAAGATACATTTACATCGACAGACGAGATTAACCATATCCCTTGATTTTAGGGATTTACAAGATATGCCATATCAAATCAAATCTAATCTTTACAAGATATGATTTCCTCAATCTTCTAAGATTAATTACCAAATTGGCCTAAGTTGTCATATCTTTATTATCAGGCCAACCAGGCTTGAATCTGACAGGCTTCTCCAATAGCTTCTTGAATCGGGACAGTTCTTGCGGGCCAAATGATCCCCATCTAAACAATAGACCTCCATTGGATGCATTTGGTGCGATGGTCACAGGCTTTGAACAGCGGCCGTGACACTTGCATAGTCTTTCTCTCTTGTGTGTTTGATTTGGAAATGTTAAGGCTTTTGCATGTTTTAATGCCGTTAAATTTGCTGGAGACCTTAGTCTAAGAAAAGTGATACTAAAAGAAGATGCAATAAATTTGATCAGGAGTTTCGAGAATGGGGGAATTGGCGTTTTCAAAATGGGTGTAGTGCTTAAGAATTGCAAAATGGAGGAGAAGCGTTTGATTGCTTGTCTTTATTGTCTTGTATCTTGATATGGTAATCAAGTGGCTCACCAACTTGCTAAATTTGCCCTTGGTATCAATGAGTTATTGTTTTGGGTAAATGAAGTGCCATGGAAAGTCATGCCTATTGTAAATATTAATTGTACTTCTTATTGGTATTAATAGAAATTTACAATATTCTTTTAGAAAATAATTTATCTTAAAATAGGTACTTGACACTTGGAATTACCTAGCTCAATCATTTTCCTTTTAACATTGCTTAACTAAAATGGTAACTAATGAGTAAAGGATATCTTCTTTTCCCAAACAACAATCAATAAAAAGAAAAAGGTAAAATGGTAATTGATGAGTAAAAAGAAGAACAATTAATAAAAAATAAAAAAGTTGATATATAGAGTTTTGATATGTTGGTAATTCATATTATGTAAATTTTAAATATCTGTATATTCTTGAAGGAATTTACAAATACATTATAGTATTATTTGGAACTAATATTCCAGAGATAGATTTAGTGCTTCGGAATTGCAAAATGGAGATAAAAGCTTTTGATTTCTTGCCTGTTCTATCATGTATCTAGAGATGGTAATCAAATGGCCACCCAACTTGCTAAATCCACCAGCCACTGCTTTGGATAGATGATGCCTATTGTAAATATTGATTGTAATTAATGTTAATATTAATAGAAATTTGCAATTTTCATTTAAAAATAATAATTTATCTTTTTCTTTTAACATTGCTTAATTAAAATGGTAATTAATGAGTAAAAGGATATTCTCTTTTTCCCAAATAACAATTAATAAAAAAAGAAGAAGATAAAATGGTAATTCATGAGTAAAAATATATTTCCTTTTTACCAAAAGAAAACACAATTAATAAAATAAATAAAATAAAGCTACAATATAATGTTATGATATGTTAATAATTCATATTATATAAAATTATAAATATTGGTATAATTTATTATTTTGAAAGAATTTACAAATACGGGTATTTTGGAGATAAGTGTAGCGCTTAAGAATAGCAAAATGGAGGAGAACCATTTGATTTCTTGCCTCTACTGTGAGATGGTAATCAAGTGGCCAACCAACTTGTTAAATCCACCATTGATATTAACGAGCCACTATTTTAGCTAGTTGAAGTCATGTCTATTGTAAATATTGATTCTACTTATTGATATTGACAGAAATTCCAAAATATTGATATTGTTGATTATTTTATTCTATTTTATGGGTTATTATATAGTGTACTTTTTTAATTCCACAAGCATAGTTAAAGAATTGTCATCTGTTATGAAGAATCTTAAAATTTTTTTTTAGGCCGTTTGCTTTTATCTTTTGTTTTACTTAGCGGCGGTGTCAACCTTCGGGTTGGTTATCGCCCGTCTTTTTCCTCACCAATTAACCTTTTTTTTTTCTTCTTCTCATTCATTATACATGTCTTTTCTCTTTTCGATTTGCAGATCTATTTTGTGGGTATATTTGTTGTCTTCACAAGTTATGATGGACAGATGATAGTGCATATCGTTCGCTAAAACTCCACCGACCACTAGTAGTTTTTCTTGAAAAGTGAGTGGCTCTTCGTCAACTTCTTAATCTGTTTCTGTTTTGAGAGTATTTTAGAATAATAAATGATTTCACGTGTCGATTTGGACCCGTGTTATCTTAAGTTTTATATTTTTTGTTTGTTTTTCTATTTTTTAATAAGCCTTCAGTTTTAGAAGTTGTGTTTGCTATTGTAGCACGTTTTTTAGTATTGTTTATGCTTGTAATAGTAGTTTTACAAGTGGTTCTAGGGATGATATTGTTGTTACCCACTCTAGTTTAGTGAATGCTAGATTCTTTTGTCGATTTTTATTCGCCACTTTAAATCATCTAGGGTTGATTTCTTTATCATATTAAGTACTTGCAATCACTCCAGATATGTCGTGCTTGAGTTGTGACAAAGCCAATTGTCAACATGCCATAATATTCTATTGATGCTGAGGCTAAAACCTTTGTTGTATTGATAGTGTTTGTCCTTCACTGTCTATGATGAGTGTTTGCTATTTTTTTTCTAAATTATATGGTTTCATTCATGGAATGAATTAATAAATTTACCTTTAACAAAATTCATCTCTAGCTAGATAGTAAACACTTCGAATTACCTAACTTGAGTATTTTCTTTTAATATTACTTAATTCAAATAGTAATTAATGGGTATAAATGATGTCTTTTTCTTCTCAAATAACAATTAACAATTAATAAAAAATAAAAAATAAAAAAAAATAAAATAAAGTTGATATATAAAGGGTTGATATATTTCTTAATTTGAAAGAATTTACAAGTATACTACAATAAGAAAGAATATGTTTGAGCAACTATAATTAGAACCAACTCACTACAAAATACAATCGAACTAATGTCACGGGCCGCAGTTCAAAGCCCATGACCATCGCACCAAATGCATCTAATGGAGGTCTATTGCTCAGATGGGGATCATTTGGCCCACGAGAACTGGCCCGATTGAAAGATCTATTGGAGAAGCCTGTCAAATTGAAGCCTGGTTGGCCCAATAATGAAGAGATGGCAACTTAGGCTAATATGGTAACTAATCTTAGAAGATAGAGGGAATCATATCTTGTAAAAGATTAGATTAGATTTGATATGCATATCTTGTAAATCCCTAAAATAAAGGGATATGGTTAATCTCGTCCGTCGATGTAAATGTATCTTGACCATCGATTTTGGGGGAGCTCAACTATAAATAGAGAGCCTCCCCCTCAGTTGTACTCACTCCATTCATTGTTTCATTATTCTTTGTGAATAAGAGAATTGAGAGCATTTACTCAAACACTTTGCGAGCGCTCTTTCTGTTATTCTTTTGTTTAGCTTCTTTTGGCATAAATCGCTTCCGCTCTTCAATTTGGTGCCTTGGAGGAGTTCTTAAAGAATCCTCACTTGAGTTAAGGCTGACATAGGCGAGTTTGGACGAACGGATCACCTAAGGCCGCACGGATCGCAAAAGAAAACTCTAGCCTCGTGACAAGTGGTATCCGAGCTGTTGGTTCGAACCAAGTGATAGATGAGTTTTTGGTTCGAAGGCATCGTTGGGATGTCAAAAGAAGAATTCGAACAAAGGTGGGCGAGGAAGTCTTTGAGGGAGACATTATCAGTAGTAGAGGAACGTGTGGGTAAACTCGAGGGATCCATGGAGGATGTGAAGGAGGCACTCGATGGGGTCGACGATCGCATAGCAAACTGGAAGGAGCAATCCAGAGACTATGTAAAGATGTCTCTTGATTCCACCATGGATAAGGTAAACGAGTTGTTTAATTCACATAGGGATAAGCTGACAGAAAGGAATGATGCTCTCGAGGCCATGTCGATGGCTTTGAAGGAGGAAACAATGGCCACAACGAGGACTTTGAGCACAAGAATAGAGGAGCTCATGGGAGAGCTGGCCTTGTGTCGAGCAGCTGTGGGGAAATAAGTAACAAATGCAGCACTCAATAATGAGGATATCCCGAAGTCGAAAGAGTTTGTGAGGAAAAGGTCTATATGCGATGTGGACAATTTCTTGTGGAGGATGAAAAACTACTTCCATGCCAAAGGCATCTTCCAAGATGTGGTTAAGGTAAACATTGCTTCAATGTTTCTTACTGACATTGCGCTTTTATGGTGGCGAGGCAGGACCACAGATAAAAGGCAAGGTGAGATTGGGACGTGGCAAGAGTTCCAATGCGAATTGAAAGGACAGTTTTACCTAGAATTTTTCGAGGAAGAAGCTCGAGCAAAGTTTCAAGGGATAACGCAACAGAGCACAGTGGGGGAGTATGTTCGAAAGTTCAAGGAACTCATGCTCCAAGTTTTAGAGGTGACCGAAAGAGAAGCATTGCTTTCTTTTCAGAATGGATTGAAGCCGTAGGTCAGACAGGAGGTGGAACAAAGAGGTGTCCAAAAGCTGTCGGAAGTCATGACGATAGTTGAGTCTGTGGTCAAGCTTGGTCTAGGGAAAGACAAGCTTAGGTCTTCCAAGTCCGAGGAAAGGGGCGTATGTGAAATGGATCACAAGGAGGATATTGTTGATGACAATGGCAACGGCGGCAATGGTGGTAATGGGAAACCACGAGTTGGGAAGAAGAACCCAAGAGGAAAAGAGACAAGCTAAAATGCTTTCTCTGCGACGGTCCACACATGTTGAAGAAATGTCCAAAGAAATCCGCGCTTAAAGAGAAGCAGGTGGATAAGGCCTTGGTACTTGGTTCGAGCACAAGGGGTGTCAAAGCCAAGGAGGCCGAAAGTGAGAAGAAGCCAGTAGAGTACTTCTTGTGTCATGGTCCACATAGGTTGCGGAAGTGTCCGAGTAAGCCTGTCATCAAAGGGAACGATGAAGCAGACAAGGAGCCCAAGAATTGGTTCGAGCAAGGAAAAAGCCGAAGCCAAGAGGGCAAAGAGGAGCAAGAAGAAGCGAGTAAAGTGCTTCTTGTGCAGTGCTCCGCATGAGTTGCGGAACTGTCCAAAGCAAGCCGAAGTCAAAAGAAAGGCAACGTCTGAGCTTGGTGATTCATCGGAGGGGCTTCCACCTAAGGAAGATGTGAGTTTGTCATCGGACTTAGAGGAAAAAGTTGTGATGAAAACAATGAAGCTGGGACCAATGAGGCTCAAGTTGAATGAAGCATCGGAGTTGGCCGAGTCATCGACAAGGATTCCACCTATGGGAGAGGAGGGCGGTGCATCGGACTTCAAGGAAAAAGAAGTGATGCATGAGGGGCAGTTGACCAGAGTAAATGCAAAGATACATTCCGAACACTTTGATAGTGTGTTGCATTCTAACTTGTTGACTTGGCAAGAACGTAGGGGCCCTTTCGAAGTTCTTGAGCAAAGAGGCCGAGAGACTGTGGGCAAAGCGAAGCCAAGTGTGGTGAATCAAGAGGATTCTGTTCGAGTCAAGTTAGAATGTGGACAAGAGAGTGACATAACTTCTTGTCATCGAGATGTACAAACGAGTAGGACGGTTCGAGTGAAGAAGCGACGTAAGCTGAAGCAAAAGTCCCGAAGGAAGGGAAAAGCTAAGGCGTCGAGACGAGACTGAGGCGAATCAAGTCAGTGCCATTCAGAAGTCGTAATGAGGACGTTGCGAGAATGGGTGGGGGAGAATGTCACGGGCCGCAGTTCAAAGCTAGTGACCATCGCACCAAATGCATCCAATGGAGGTCTATTGCTCAGATGGGGATCATTTGGCCCACGAGAACTGGCTCGAGTGATAGAGCTATTGGAGAAGCCTGTTAGATTGAAGCCTGGTTGGCCGATAATGAAGAGATGGCAACTTAGGCTAATATGGTAACTAATCTTAGAAGATAGAGGGAATCATATCTTGTAAAAGATTATATTAGATTTGATATGACATATCTTGTAAATCCCTAAAATAAAGGGATATGGTTAATCTCGTCCGTCGATGTAAATGTATCTTGCCCGTCGGTTTTGGGGGAGCTCAACTATAAATAGAGAGCTTCCCCCTCAGTTGTACTCACTCCATTCATTGTTTCATTATTCTTTGTGAATAAGAGAATTGAGAGCATTTACTCAAACACTTTGCAAGCGCTCTTTCTGTTGTTATTTTGTTTAGCTTCTTTTGGCATAAATCGCTTCCGCTCTTCAATTTGGTGCCTTGGAGGAGTTCTTAAGGAATCCTCACTTGAGTTAAGGCTAAATTAGGCGAGTTTGGACGAACGGATCGCCTAAAGCTGCACAGATCGCAAGAGAAAACTCTAGCCCCATGACACTAGGACCGAAATAAATCTAGCCAGAATCCATATGTAATTGGCCCAATTTGCCCAGCCTACACAAAGCAAATACAAACAGTCATTTTACAATAAAATGGGCCCAAAACCCAAACCCAATTACAACAAAATAGGCCCAAACCTGCACTGATTTTTGTTAAACTACAGAGGCCCAAATTACAGTGGCCCAAAACAGATTCAGGAAACCCTAGGGTTTCTAGGGTGAACGTTGCGCTGCAGCCAAGCCCCCGCATCTCCAAGCTCGTACCTGCACGACAAGAAACAAAACAGTATATGGAAAGAAAAATCAAAAGATTGTGAATCAAATCAATGTAAACAGATTTGCTTTCTATATTATTGTCTTATTTCAGCTATAAAAAGGCCATTGTTACACTAAAAAATGAGGAGATCAATAAAAAAAGTTATTTTTGCAACCAAAAACAGAGAACTCAATACTGAGAGCAATACAGTCGATCCAAATACATCTACAGTTTTTATTTTTTTCCTCTTATTTTTATTATATTTTTTATTTACATACGAATAAAGTAAAAAAGCAAAAAGAAAAAGAGAGAAACGACCTTTTAGTGACGCCCAGATCACCGGAGACGGCCAAGGAAGTTGTCTCCGAGGATGGACAACCGGAACCCGAAGGGTCTTCTCGAGATTTGGGGCTTTTTAGCGGTATTTTGAAGGATCTAAACCCAGATTTGGGCTTTGAGGGGTCGGAAGGACCAAAAAGAGGATTTCTTTTTTTTTGGCCACCAAAGACGGTGGTGCCGTCGCTGGAGATCGGTGGCTGGCACGGTGGCCGATGACCGGCCGGTGCTCGGACCCTAGCTGGACGAACTGGGGGGGGAGAGCTTTTTTTTTTTGAAAGGTTTTCTGGTTTTTTTAAAAAAAGGAATGAAAAAAATGAAAATTTTTGAATTATTTTTGGCTTAAATAGCCTATTGAAAACGACGTCGTTTAGGCATGGATCGACCCGAAATTGAACCGACCCGGCCTAGGATCCGCGCGTTTTTATGCGGAGGGGTAAATTGCGTTTTTATCTCCTCCGCCTTTTAGTGTTTATTCAATTGGGTTTTCTTTTATTTTTAAAATTTATCCTTTTAATTTATTTTTTATTTCAATTTAATCCTATTTGAACGACGCTGTTTTAGAGGAGAAGGGATAATTTCCTTTCCAGCCCCTTTATGTTATTGGCATGTTCAAAATAGTCCTTTAATCTTCAGTTATTTGCGAATTTTCCCCCAGGTTTCTATCTCCAATTCAATTTAGCCCTTTTCATATTTTTTAATTAATTTCAATAATGTAATTATTATTTCTATTTTTATAATTTATATATGTAATTATTTTTTTTATAATCTATATATATGTGTATATATCTATTTTTTTATATATGTATATGTATATATATTTATATTTTTTTCTAACTAATATTTTTCTATATTTATATATATATGTACGTATATATCTATGTTTTTTATTTTCAAAATAATTAAATACTTACTTATATTTTAACATATATTTTATATTTTATATATACATATATATTTATATATTTTTCTTTATTTTCATAAATGTATTATATATTTTGTTACATAAATTTTATAATCCCAAATTTTATATGTAAATCCGTGCGTATGTCTATTATTCTTCATAATTTCAATGTATATATTATGTACCTTCTATTCTTTATATTTTTGTTTATTTCCTTCATTTGTTTATTGATTTATGTTTTCATTTATATTTTAAAAGAATGTCTTTTTTTTGCTCATTTATTTGATACTTTGCATGTCATTGATTATTTTTTTTATGTACATTAGTTTCGTTTATTTATTTGTTTATATTATTTCTATACCATTGTTGTATTTATTATTGTTATTTGTTAAAACGACATTTATGCATACATCTAATGAAACATCGATTTTTTACTCGAATTCATTAAAAATGAAAAACTTCGAAAACAAAGGCAATACTCGTATTTAGAATCTTCGAAAAGATTGAGCCCTAACGTATTGGGTTCCAATTTTCTTCGTTGAATCTAATTATCGAGAATGCTCTTTAAACAAACAAAATAAAAAGCCTGTCGTCAGGAATTCAATATGTTGTGTCCTAATGTATTGGATGTGACGTATTGATTTCTCGAGATGAAGATTTTTTCTAAAAATTAATGAAGGAAATATTCGAAGTTTAGGATTTTGAGAAATTGTGCCCTAATGTATTGGGCTGCGGTTTCTTCATAAATTTTAAACAATTGAATGTTCTTTTAAATTTTATTACACAAGTCTTTTGGACAAACTCATTTTTAAAGGAATAAAATATCGTGCCTTAACGAATTGGATGTGACATTTTTTCTCCGAAAAGAGAGAGTCTTAATCAATAACTTGATTTAATTAAGGATCGTATTTTTAACTTTCGGCATTTAAACATTAATTAATCAACTTGGTACCAATTTTTGGGCGTTACGGGGGTGCTAATTCTTCCTCGTACGTAACTGACTCCTGAACCCGTTTTTTCTAAGACTCGTAGACCAAAGTTGTTTTTAGGTGATCCAATCACACCTCAATAAAAGATTGGTGGCGACTCCCAATTTTTTTTAAATCGATAATTAATTTTTATTTTGTTTCTTCAAAAAAAATGGTTTCGACACCATACATAGTAGAACTTAAACCCATAATAAATTTCAGAAAAAACCTATATAAAATTCAAATATGAAAGTTTTTGATCCTACAACTTTAACCTTACTATTAAACCAAGTCGTCATTAACTATTTTTTCTTTAAACTAAATGATATATACTTAAAACTATACTTTTACAAAGTAAAATGTATTATTATAAGAGTTCCTTCTAAATATATTAGCTATTAATTTTTACCCGTGATATATATTTGTATAGGGTATTCCTGTCATATGTAGAAATTGTTTTGAATCATGTGCAATTTTCTTTTCTTTGTTAAAAAAAGAAGCAAACACGTTGTTAAAAATATATTTAAAAAATTAAATTCAAGTGGATAAAAATAGGATGTTTGACGAGTTCAATGTATTCTTCAAATGCATGATGATACTTACTTTCTTGTTAAATACAACCCCATTACCAAGAATAAAATAAACTCCCATATGAGCCGAAGTGGAATGTTCTTAAATTACAGTTAAGATAGCCCAAAAAGCGATATCTAGCTTGGGCATTTCCAGCTGTTTACCAGGAAAACCAAAAATAAAGGTTAAACAATGGGACCCTTGTAGTAAAACACAAAAACAGAAACAACAAATCATAACAAAAACCACCATCCTCCTCCCCCTGAATTCCATCAATCATTTCTCCTACTTTTTCTTGTATAAAATCAAATCATCTCCACCATATTAATTCATGATACTGCACCTGCATCTAACTCTGTCCACAAGCCCAGGCCAAGGCCTAAATCAAAGTTGAATTAAATCACCCTTTTTTAAAAACCTTTCATTTTGTACAACCCCTTCTATCATTTATCTTCTTCTACTTGCTTGCGGCAAACAACAATCAGAGTAGCTATAACTTGAAATGGTATGTTGGAATTTGGAATCGTTGTGTTGTTTGTTACATTGGGTTTTGTTTTTCTTTCAATGCTTTATCTTGTTAATGATTGTTTTTTTATTTTTATTTTTTGAAAGGTAATGTTGGTAAGTTTTTTTAAAGACCCAGAATTTGCTAATGTGGATTCAAGTGAAAACGAGTCTATACCTTTTAGAGGAACGATTTTGAGGACAAAAAGTGGTAAATTTTCATCAGTTTCGGAGCCTTGCGTTTCTTGTACCACCTTCAACATCTTGGCACCTATCTACAAGCGATTGGACCAGCAGGTGATTTCTTCTTCTCCTTTCCCTTGTATTTTACTTTCTCTTTCATTGTCATCTTTTTGTTTGTAAATTTTGCTAATTTCGATGTTTCATTTGGGGTGGTGATGGAACAGAATCAGAACGTACGTGAAAGTGATTTCAGAGCATTTTGGTTAGCTAGAAATGAGAGGATTGTAGATTGGTTGCTTTATGAAAGCTCTTCCATTATCTGTCTCCAGGTGGGTTTCATGTGCCCCTTTCTTTTGCTTTCTCTTTCTCATCAGATTGACTTTCGGTGTATGAATTTTTCAATAAGAAATGACTCTTTCCTTCTATTAAGAGCCTTAATTCCAAGTATAATAACATAAGCCTTTCATAATGTGCTTTTTGGTTCAATGATAGGAATTTTGGGTTGGAAATGAAGAATTGGTACAAATGTACGAACAAAGGCTTGGTGCTAGTGGCTATGACACATTCAAGCTTGCAAGAACCAACAACCGAGGAGATGGTACATGTTTTTTCAACTGATTTCTTCTGATGTTGTAGGCAAAATTTTGAAATTTTGCTTACAAATTCCTATATGTTTTCCTGACTATTAGTAAATTAAGCTTAAATAAACTCAAAGTCATTAAAGAATCTGAGAGTTGGACACAAAATTGTTGTAATATTAGTTTGATGCAACTTGCTATTCTTCATTTTGGTGGTTCATGTCTGACTTCTTCGCTGTCAGTCTTTGGGCCTTCCATTTGGCTCGTTTCCTATAGAGTATAGTACACAGAAATATAGCCATTTTTCTCACCTTTCGAGGGCCGAACTTGGTTCCTTTATAGTTCACATATTTTTCTTTTTTCTCTCTCTTTTCAGCTACTAACGCCGGGGGAAGACGATGGGGATATCTTTTAGGCTGTTAGCAGTCCTAATAATGTGTACAGACTATCCTGAAAGATTTAATTCAGTTACTGTGGTGCTTGATGTTTTGTTTTCATTTTATAACTTTTCGAAGTATTCATTACTAGTCTCAAACTTGAGAATTTATGTTAGTTTTTCTACGACAGGCTTGCTGACTGCCATTCACAAGGAGTACTTTAGGGTTTTAAATTATAGAGAGTTGCTCTTCAATGACTTCGGAGACCGTGTTGCTCAGTTGTTACATGTTCAATCGGTCATCCCTTTCTTGCAAAATAATGATGATAGTATGCAACAAGAAATTCTTATTGTGAACACCCACCTGTTATTTCCTCACGATTCCAGTTTATCCATCGTAAGACTGCACCAGGTAGATGTTATCTTCCTCTAGGATATGTCTTCATATGACTCCCCATTTTCTATTTCGATTACTTACCTCTTTTTATGGCATTCTTCGCTCAGGTTTATAAAATACTACAATATCTTGAAACATATCAGAGAGAAAACAAACTCAGCCAGGTGCCTGTCATGCTCTGCGGGTAAGCATAATGTTTGGTTTTATTGTTTCATGATTTCCTCATATGAGCGTGCTCTAATATGTTTTGTATAATGTTTTCGGTGTTGTAGTGACTGGAATGGAAGCAAGCGTGGGCATGTTTACAAATTCCTCAGGTCCCAGGGATTTGTTTCATCGTACGATATTGCTCATGAATATACAGACAGTGATCACAAGGTTAGTACATTTGATTTCACATTTTAGCATCTTTGTATCAATATACCGTTATATTGTTAGAGTATGCAGTGGGTACTGATTAAATGTGTTGGATCTATCATCGTACATCATGCAGTGGGTTAGCCATCGAAATCATAGAGGAAACATCTGTGGTGTTGATTTCATATGGCTCCGTAACCCTAACAAGTCAATAAAACCATTGAAGATAAGTTGGGCTGAAGCAGCTTTCGGTATAATAAAGGTTAGTTCAGCAATTTCCATATTACACTTTTATTCAAACTTTTTCTTTCTAGATTAAATTATAACCTAATGCGTTATAACTACTTGTCTAATCTAATATCCATGCTTCCCTTGTTGATGAAACTGTCAAGTGATTGATTTGGGAATTCGAATCCACTGCTGATCTCTCTAATTCATACCTTCATTTATGTTTCTTATGATTTGTAGCATGATGAGGACATTTGTTTTCTTTACCTTTTTATGTTGCAAATGAATATCACGAATTAACATGCTTTGGACATTAAAAACTTAATATTCCATTTTCTTGGTTCCAGTATCAACTTCAAAAGGCTCAATTGAATGAAAAAGATGCCTTTGACTTTCTAAGGGCCGACAACAATGGAAACTACATAACATATTCGGATTTCTGTGACGCACTGAAACAGGTATTTTTCATTCACTTCCTTGATCTGATTATTATGATGGGAGTGATAAAGATGAAGTTCTCATCGTTTCCTAATCATCTACAGCTAAAGTTAACCAGTCTTTCTCATGGACTAAGTTTCCAGGAGATGAAAGATCTTTGGGTCCAAGCAGATGTTGATGGAAATGGTGTTCTAGACTACGATGAATTTCTAGTATGCATCTCTAATTTATGCCTTTTACCAGTTACAGATTTCCTTGATCAAATGGTGATAAGTTTTGATAACATAATTTGATGTATTTTAGATAATGTAGTATTTAAGCGAATTTTCTCTTGTAAAAAGATTTGAACAGTCACTGTTAAAATGGTTAATAACTGGTTGACATTATTACTGCAGAGAATTTGGTACTGTACATGTTCAGAACATATAGATGAAGATAGCAACTCAGAGGACTCGAACGAAGGCATCACAAAAGAAGCTTTCGGTTTCGCAGTAAAGAATGCGATTCTCTTCCCCCGCGAAGTGGAGAAGGGGATATGGCCCGAGAACTACCACCTTTCCGATCATGCCCGACTCACTGCACTGTTCTCACCGGTTAGGTTACGGTGTTCACAGAAAAGCCTATAGCGCCAGAGAGAAGATAGACTTTGGTAACACATTGTAAACAAAAGGAAAAAGAAATTGTAGTTTTGGGAATATGTTTTTGTATAGTTGAGGAAAAGTTGCTTTATCACATCCAATTTATTCATTTATCGCGAACAAGCACCAAATATAAGTAAATGGAAATGGCATTTAGGTTAGGGGAAAGAAAAATTTTCCAACAATTTGGTCTTACTTTTAAACAAGTTTTAAGTTCATTAAAATTACAATTACTTAAATATATCAAAATTTATGTAATATAGGTTATTACCATACTAATTGATATACAAATGTAAAATATTTTAAATAAATAATGTCCCGTATAAATATAAGTTAGGCATGTATGTTTGTGTTTTATCACTTGGAGCAATCTGCTTCCTTGTTGCATTGGCCACAGGGTGGTAGCGGATTGCATGCATAGCAGTCACCTAGCCGGCACCACATGGAGCATAGTATGCATCCGTAGTTAGGTTTCTTGTATAGCATTCCTGATAGCCTCTCTCCCTCAAAACAAGCCATAAGAAATATTTTACACGCTGATGATATTTATTCATCCAAGTAGTGAACCAAGCCTTGTCTTTAAGTTTCCAACAGTTTGTAGCCAAATAATTATAGACTTCACGTTGGAACACTGGTATGTCCCGTGACGCGGTAGAAAATATATACCGATGATCAAAACCCATTAATCTATGTGCGAGAAGTGAAATCGGGTCAAAAAGAATGGTAAAGAAGTACACCTAAATTAATTTGAACAGAAAATGCTAGTGCCAGAAAGTGATTTGAACATCAATCGAACCAAATTAATCACAACCTTCAAGTTCTGGTCTCTACCGAATCCACCTCAGAGAAATGATCGAAAAACCCTCTTTAAACTTCTTAAAGAGTTTAAAAAAAAGCTTGACTAGACAAGTCAAATTCGAGTAAGTAATAGAGAATGGATCAAGACTGGCCTGTATTCAAATATTCTTATATTGAATAGCCAAATCTTCGGGAGTAATTTAAGGGATTAGAATAAAACCATGATATCGTTCCCACAAAAGATATATGTTTATTTTCACCCTTAAATATATCTTTGACCAAAATTAATTAAAATTATTTTTAATTATATGAGACTTGTTGAGTGTTTTTGTGAGTATCTCCCTCAAGGAGGTTAATTTCCCTATTTATATGATACGGTTTCTGGATGCGACGTCCTAGGTAGGCCCCATGCATGTCAACATATACCCTATTCTAAGGTTAACACGTGTTCCCTAAGTGTGGATTTGCTTGCATGATGATGCGAATCCACCACGTGCGAACTCATGTAAGCGAACTATGTAGGCTATCACTATTGAAGTCAAGTTGGTCCCAGTCGAGTAAGTGGGTAGCAAGCTGGTAATGGCGAATACCATAACAATTTTTCCTCTACTTAGTTCGAAGTAAATCTTCTGATAAGTTGACTAAGTGAAGTAGGGGATTTTTAAAAATGAAAATTATTGTATACGCCTTTCGTTTAAAATTATAATATACGTTTTCACATGTGTTAAAAGGAGGTATAATGGTAGGAAGTTTATTGGGGCATTCATTCTTTGATGTGAAGGAAACGATAATGAAGAGGTGGAAGAAGAAAAAGACACCACTAATCCCAATGATACCTGTACATGCCCGCATTACAGACAGGCCCGTACGACCCAATTAATAAAAACAAATAGAGGCCCAAACCTATGTGGCCCAAACCCAACTGAGGCCCAAACCAAACAGAAGCCCAAAGCAGATTCGGAAACCCCTAGGGTTTCTGGGGCAGATCCTCGCGCCGCAACCATCAGCAAGAGCCGAATCTTCATACCTGCACGAAAATGGAAACAAACAGTATATGGAAAATAAAATCAGAGATTTGCAAATCAAATCAAAAGAAAACAGATATTGTTTCTTCTTTTAATTTTTTCATATGGCTATATAAAGCCATTGACAATACTGTAAAGGGATCCGATTTTTGAAACACAGAAATAAAAAGACTTGTACTTTGGCAATACAGAGAATAATTCGATCAAAAAGGTTGATACTTGTTTTTTTGTTATATTTATTTTTTGTATCTTTTATTTTACATACGAATAAACAAAAATAATAGAAGAGAAGGAAACTACCTTTTTGTTTCTGAAACGCCATAAGGTATTCCGAGGATCGTCTCCGATGACAGATGACTAGAAACCGAAAAGTTTCTAGGGTTTTTTCTAGTGTTTTTTCGTCGATTTTGGGGATCTTTAGCCCAGATTTGGGCATAAGGGGGGTCGAGATGGCTAAAAGAGAATTTTTTCCCTTTTCTGGCCACTGCAGGCGGTGGTGCCGGCACCGGAGATCGGCGGCCGGAGCGGTGGCCGGTGACCGGCCGATGACCGACCGGTGGTCGGAGGACTGAGGGACTGAGAGAGTTTTTTTTTGAAGGATTTGGTTTTTTTTAAAATGTTTTGAAATGAAATTTTTGTTTTAATCTTGGCTTAAATAGCCAATTGAAAACGGCGCCGTTTTGAGGGAAGGATCTGCGTGTCGACCCAACACGGACCCAGGATCCGCGTGTTTTTCATGCGGAGGGTCAAATTGCGCTTTTGGCCCCTTCGCCTTTTAATATGTTTACAATTAAGTTTATTTGCTTTTCTAAAATTCGCCTTTAATTTGTTTTTAATTTTAATTTAGTCCTCTCTGAACGGCATCGTTTTAGAGGAGAAGGGAAAATTGCCCTTCCAGCCCCTCTATGTAATTCTCGCGTTCAATTTAATCCTCTAGATTTTATTTATTTGCAGATTTACCCTATATTTTTACTTACAATTCAATTTAGTCCCTTTTTCATATTTTCTTTAAAAATCAATATTTTTTTTGATAATGCAATTGTTTTTATCTTATCTTATAATTCTCATATGTAATTATTATAATTTTGTATAAATATGCTTTTAAAAAACATGTATTATGTTTTATTTTGAAATTATTATTATTTCGCATACTTATATATATATATATACTTGTTTTATTTATTTAATTATTTTTGGTATTATTTATTTCAAACCTATATATACTTTTATGTATACTTGTATGCACTTTTGTTATTTATTTTAATTATTCGCTTATCAATTTATGTTTGCATATTGTTTATTATTATCTTGCCCATTTATTTGATATTTTGTATGTCATAATTATTTATTTATTCATTTATTCATATTATTTCTATGCTATTGTAATATTTATTATTGCCTTGTATATTTAATGTAGCATCACATCATTTTTTTACTTGATTTCAAACTTTCCAAAATTAAGATAAATGCTTGTATTTAGGATTTTCAAGGAAATTGAGCCCTAACGTATTGGGTTCCGATTTTCTTCGTTAAATCTAACAATCTAGCAATTTCTCTTTAATCAAAAAAATAAGAGCTCATTATTGGGAATTCAACACGTTGTGTCCTAACGTATTGGATGTGACGCATTGATTTCTCGAAATGAAGATTTTTTTTTTAAAAAACAATAAAGGAAATATTCCGAGTTTGGGATTTTAAAGGAATTGTGCCCTAACGTATTGGACCGCGATTTCTTAAATCTTGGATAAATGGATATTCTTTTAATTTTTTTTCATTATACGAGTATTCTGACCTTATTCATTTTGGAGGAAATTAGAATGTTGTGCCCTAACGCATTGGGTGTGGCATTTTTGCTTCTCTGAATTGAGAAGGGTCTTAATACGCAACGTTTTAAGTTTTTAAAGATTATATTTTTAAAATTTTCGGCCTTAAGACACTAATTAATTAATTAGGTACCAATTTTGGGCGTTACGAGGGTGCTAATCCTTCCTCGTACGTAACTGACTCCCGGACCCGTTTTTTCTAAAATTCGTAGACCAAAGCCGTTTTTTTAGGTGATCCAATCACACCTCAATAAAAGATTGTGGCGACTCCCAATTTTTATTTTTTAAAGTCGACAACCTAAAATTTTTATTTTAAAAAAAAAATGGTTTCGACAGCTTGGCGACTCCACTGGGGACATAAAAAAGAGAGTCGAGCCATAAAGTTGATTAATTTTTATCTTATGGTCGAGAAAAATATTGTTTAAAAAAAAACTCATGACATCCTTTCGCATTCATTATTTTATTGCTTAAATTATTTTGCATTATACATTACATGTACTGAATAATTTTTACCCTCTAAGTGGGAGTGAGAAGCTATTCCTTCGTGAGATTTTCACCTCCGTATAGGATAGTGGATCGCTTTCGGGATACATCGATACCTATGCCTTCGTGAGATTTTCATCTCCGTATAGTCATAGGGAAAATGTGTCCCCCTGAACCGAACTTGATCTATATGAGCCTATAATAGGTGAGGATTAAGGAATCTGCTAGTTTGGGTACCTTTACTTTAGAGCCAAACCGCATATAATGAGCCTTAGAAGCTTGCCTTAGGTAGAACTACACTAAACCCTAGTAAATGTCCTAATAGACGTTTTACTCTTCTTTGATTATATGCTTGTATTGAATACTGACTCTTGTGTTTTATTTTGTTTGCATGACATGGCATTTCATTTCATTATAAAAGGCGTCAGTTCAGATTCGGTTGCTAGATAGAAAGTTTGACATGGAAAAAGGGTTTCTTGATAAAGTGGAGGACAATGCGGCTGTCCGAACTTGGTCTGAAACAACGCAGCAAGAAAAGGGTGATAGCCTGGCCGATGGGTATGTATCGAAATTATGGGATTTTACTCGCATCAGTGTGGCTTAAAATAATTTGCAGGAGTTGAAAGAAATTTGGGATCAGTGGAATAATGAGGTTAGGCAGTTATTTTACGACAATTATAGGGACTTGCCTTATTTGCTTGATGTGAAGGTAGACAAACATTTGTTTCGAGCCCTCGCCCAGTTTTGGAATCCTGCTTACAGTTGCTTCACGTTTGGAAATATCGATTTGGTACCTACAATAGAGGAGTATGTTGCTTTACTCCGATGTTCAAAGTTTCAAGTGGATAGAGTCTACTCGAGAGCGGTAAATGTGCCAACCTTTTCAAAGAAGCTGATCGGTGTAACAGGGATAAGTGAGCAGTGGGTCGCTGCACGAGTTAAGCAAAAGGGGGACAACAAGTGCATTCCTTGGAGGAGCTTGAAGGATGCAATTCTCACACACCCAGACGTAAAAAAGAGGTTAGATATCTTTGCTTTAAGTATATAAGGCTTGGTTATCTTCCCTAAAGCCTTGGGGCATGTGGACGAAACAGTCACTGATTTATTTGATTGGCTTGATAAGAAGGTTACACTGATTCTGGCAATTTTGGCAGAAACCTTCAGGTCATTGAGTGCATGCCGAAAGACGGGTGAGGGTAGATTTATTGGATGTGCGCAGCTTCTACTCGTATGGTTTCACAGTCACTTTTGGAAAGTGGATAAAGTTTCGTATCGGGTCTTCTCTAAAAATTATTCACCACTAAAAGAGATAGTTGTTACGCCGAGGAGGGATGACATTTCGGAGGAAAAATGGATGGCAATTCTTCAAAATCTTCAAAAGCAAGATGTTGAGTGGAGAACTCCTTGGTTACTTCCAGATGAGATCCTATATAGGTGTGGTAATTTCGATTGGGTACCTTTATTGGGTATTTGGGGAGCTGTCGGATATGCCCCATTATTGGTGCTAAGGCAATATAGGTCAAGGCAGTTTATACCTGCGACCCAAGGGATAGCTGATTGTGATTTCATACAAAGATGATGGTTATAGAAAGAGGATTCAAGAAATGTCCAATGCGTGGAAACAGACTCACATAGAATGAAGAGGTTAGGCGTGTAAATATAAAACTCTTGAGTATTATGGATGGTGGGCTAGGAGGATTAATGATAACACACCTAAGTTAAATCATGAGGATGACCAGTCAATAGAAGAGCATTTGCGAGTCATCCCTTCGGAATTGGAAATTGTAAGACAAGATTTTGAGAGAAAGAACGCGGATTTGGAGAAAAGGATAGAGCAAATGGAGGCGGAAAAGACGAACTTGAGATTGGACATAGACATTCAGAAGCTTGAGAATGAGAGGTTGAAGAAAGAGAAAAATAAGGCTGATGAGGAACTGGGCAGTCTAAAGACGGATTATAAAAAGTTGTGTTTGTCAATAAGAATCTGAAATGGAAAAGACGTCGAAACAAAGGCGGCGTAAATCCAAGAAGAAAAGGACAAGGCCGATAGATGGGAACAGAAATTTCAAGAGATGCAAAGGCGTAACGAGGTTTTAGAAAAGAGTTTGTCAGAAAGTCAAAAGGAAAAAGGACGAGTTAAAGGATAGGGTGATCGTGTTGGAAAGATCTCTTCGTCAGTATCGAAGCCGAAACTCTACGATAGAGTTGAAAGCAAGCCTAAGCAAGATTGAAGAAATGAAGGAAAGAATCGAAGAGCTAGAAACGGTGTTGCAAAATTGTGAGATCCGGATCAAGCACTTCAAAGTAAACGAAAGTCGTAATAATGAACAGCTCCACCACTTTCAGAGTCAAGTTAGGAGCAGAAATCATCTTATGAAGGAAGCTATGGTCCAGATTCGAGAAGTAGCTGATTACGTACAGACTTTAGCAGTACAGGCTGGCATGCTGAGTATGAAGTATGAATTAGAATCGGATCGGGGGCAAGAATTAGCTTTGTTACTTAGGAAGATTAGAGTTCTGGGTACTAGGACAAAGTCTTACTTGTAAAGAAATTTACTTTCTAGTAAGGTTTTCTTATATGGAATTGAATCAAAATTGACGTCTTTTTGTATTCATGCATTGCATTACTTTATATGCATTTAAAAACATTAAATGATTCTAATTAATTCAAATCACTCCTCAGTTAATCTGGAAACCAATCAACCTACCAAACACTGCTACGGTACTCCATCGAAAACTAGAGACATGGACTAAAGGCTAGAACAGTTCCAGAAGGAAATGCAAGAGCAAATGAATGAGCAACTTGAGAAGATTCAACAAAAGATGATGGATAAAATAATGGAATCTTAGGAGAGTGTGATGGCTAAGTTGACTCAGTTATTGACTGGAGGAGTTGACAAAGGGAAGGGCTCGGTGCTCAACATTGAAGAAGGAGACAACGAGGGACCTGTTTATTCCTCAGGACTTACTTCTCAACAAGCGGGGATATATCCGCGCAAATCCTCCGTCACTATCAAACCCCAAGATGGTACTGAAACACCAATAAACTTTCAAGCTAGATTAGGCTCCAACCCTGAAGACAATCTTGCTAATCCTGTTATCCCTGACTTCGACAAGACAATCGAAAAAATGAATGGTGAATTGCCGAAACAGCTTGAGGAAAAGTATAAATGGCTGGAGGAAAAACTTAGAGCGATGGAAGGTACTGAGAGCTACCATGGAATTGATGCTAGAGAATTGAGCTTGGTTCTAGGTTTGGTACTTCCTCACAAGTTCAAAATGCCAGAGTTCGAGAAGTACAACGGGACTAGTAGCCCCAAAGCCCATATTACTATGTTCTGCAGGAGGATGACTGGACATGTTAATAGTGACCAGTTGCTGATACATTGCTTCCAAGATAGCCTTACAGGGGCTATATCCAAATGGTACAATCAACTGAGTCGTACCCAGATTAATTCATGGAGAGATCTAGCACAGTCATTCTTAAAACAGTACAACCATGTGACTGACATGGTACCTGATAGAATTACTCTGCAGAACATGGAGAAGAAGCCTGGTGAAAGTTTCAGCAAGACGCATACGAGAGATGGAGGAGGTGGTCGTCAAGTTCAGCCATCTCTTCTAGAAAGAGAGATGACGATGCTTTTTGTCAACACATTGAAGGCACCATTTATTACAGATATGTTAGGAAGCGTTACTAAAAGTTTTTCTGACATATTTATGAATGGCGAGATGATAGAAAACGCTATCAGAAGTGGGAAAATAGATGCTGGAGAAAGTAGCAGAAGGGCGGCCTTGAAGAAGAAAGAGAATGAGGTCAACAACACAAGTTCATATTCGAAGACAGTTACAGTGAATCAGCTGGGAAAAGTGGCTGTTAACCAGCAAGGATCATCGAAGCAGAGATCTGATACAAGACAAAATACAGAGAAAATTTAATTTATGCCAATTCCAATGACGTATAGGGAGCTATATCAGAATCTATTCAATGCACACGTGGTTGCCCCTTTCCATTTGAAACCTCTGCAGCCTCCATACCCCAAGTGGTACGATGCAAATGCACGGTGCGACTATCACGCGGGAATTGAGGGGCATTCTATAGAACATTGTACGACGTTCAAAAAGTTGGTGGAAAGACTTACAAGCTTGGGCGTGGTTAAATTGGATGATTCACCCAATACAGAAAATCCATTACCTGATCATAACGGAGTGAACATGATAGGTGGGAGCATGGGTAGAAAGATCAAGGAAGACATATCAGAGGTGAAAATTCCTTTGAGGTGGGTCTGGAAAAATATGGTAGAAAGGGGATTGGTCATCCCGAGTTCAGAGAGAAGCTTCGAAAGGGTGGAAAATTACTGTGAGTTTTATCACGAGGAGGGACATAAAATTCAGGAATGCGCAGAATTCAGAGCCTTGGTTCAAGACCTGATGGATAATAAGGAGATGGAATTTTATGAAGAAATTAAGGAAGAGAGGAGCATTTGCACATCAGAGTCTTCGAAGGTTCTAAGAGTAGTGTAGCCTGTGGTCATTATCTCGCGACCCAAGAAGGATGAGGTGAGAACACCAGCAATGCCAATGATCATAATAAAGAAACCTGCAACCTTTCCTTACCAAGACAGCAAGAAGGTTCCATGGAGCTACGAGTGCAATACAATTGTCCCAGGAAAAGAGACGGCTAAGACCCAGTGTGTGGTTACCAATCCAGAATCTATGAAAGAGGACATAATAGGGGAGCAAAAAGGGAAAATAGTTGAGCCAGTAAAGGAGGAAGAAGCTGTGGAATTCTTCAAATTTTTAAAGCATAGTGAGTATAATGTCGTCGAGCAGTTGCATCAACAACCAGCCCGCATATCTGTACTGTCCTTACTCTTGAATTCAGAAGTATATCGAAATACGTTGATGAAGATGCTAAATGAGACCTATGAGTCCAAGGATATTTCTATCAGCAAGTTAGATCGGTTGGTCAATAATACAGTGCTGATAATTTCATATTTTTCAATGATGATGAAATACCTTCTGGGGGCATGGGATCTACCAAAGCTTTGCATATCACTGTACGATGCAAGGGGCGTATTTTGCCAGGAGTACTGATTGACAATGGATCAACTTTCAACGTATTGCCATTATTCACACTTAACAGGCTACCCATAGACAGTTCGCACATGAAAACGCGTCAAAATGTAGTGAGGACGTTTGACGGTATAGAAAGGAAGGTCATGGGAAAAATTGAGGTACCCTTACTGATTGGTCCAACAGTTTATGAGGTAGATTTTATTGTGATGGACATCAAACCTTCCTATAATTGCTTATTAGGAAGACCATGGATACATTCGGCGGGAGCAGTACCGTCATCATTACATCAGATGTTGAAGTTAGTGTCAGATGGTCGGCTAGTGACAATAAAAGCCAAAGAGGATATAATAGCAGCTGTATCCAATGAGATGCCATACGTGAAGACCAATGACGAGTCAGTTGAATGCTCATTTCGATCTTTGAAGTTTGTAAATGCGGCATTTGTTCCTAAATGGAGAAAAATTTTGGTGTCAAAATTGTCCAAAACTACAGAGATAAGTTTACAATTGTTGGTGGGAAAATGAGCTTTACCCGGAAGAGGGCTAGGGAGATATCTTCAAGGAAGGACTGAGGTTCCAATGCTGAAAGAAAAGCAGGATCACTTTGGCTTAGGATACAAGCCAGATATAGGACAAAGAAGGAAGGAGACAGAAAACAGGCAGAAAAGGAGAAGAGCGCGTTTAAATGGGGAGGAAGCTAAGTGGGAGCCAATGATAATTCCCCACATATCCAAAACTTTCGTATCTAGAGAAATTATTCATCAGGAGAGAAAGAAATTGGTTGAGGAAAGTATTGAGGAGATGTTGGGAAATATGCATATTAATGCCATTCATAAGCTTGGGAATGAAGAGAGAAGTTGGCTAGACATTTGTCCTTATGAGCCTGGGATTGTTCTAGATAATTGGACTGCGGAAGAAATACCTAAAGTCTTTAGAACCGTCTCAGAGTAATATTCAGAACAAACTTGTTGTTTTAGCCTAGAAATGACAAGAATTCTTTTGTGAAATAGGCTTATGTTAAACATCATTATTTTAATAAAATACATCTTTGCAATTGTTTCGAGTAAATATTCTTTCATTCTTTCTATATGCCTAAATATATTCTTTCATTACACAAATAATTGTACATAAATTCATACATTCTTTTGTAACCATATTAGGTCCCTGTGTATCAATGACGTGAATGACACTGTTACGAGCTCAGAGAGCCCTTTTGAACGAAACGTGTGTTTAGAGGAATCACGCGACTTTCAAAGTGATGAAGAGGGTGGTTTATCTTTGGACTTGTTGAGGATGGTGGAACAAGAGGAAAAGCAAATCCTACCTCACAAAGAGTCAGTAGAAGTTGTGAGCTTGGAAGAAGGGAAGGAGGTGAAAATTGGAACTAAAATTCTCGCAAAGACAAGACGAGACCTTATTGAATTACTTCATGAATTCAAAGATGTCTTCGCATGGTCATACCAGGATATGCCTGGATTGAGTGCTGACGTTGTAGTGCATCGCCTACCCATAAAAGAGGATTACAAACCAGTTCAACAGAAGCTCAGAAGAATGAGGCCTAATATTGTGCTCAAAATAAAAGAGGAGGTTAAGAAACAGTTCGATGCTGGTTTTCTACAGGAGGTCAAATATTCTGAGTGGGTAGCCAATATCGTCTCAGTCCCTAAAAAAGATGGTAAAGTACGAATGTGCGTCGATTACAGGGATTTGAACAAAGCAAGCCCAAAGGACAACTTCCCATTGCCACATATTGATACTCTGGTGGATAATACGGCAGGATTTTCGCTGTTTTCTTTTATGGATGGGTTCTCAGGATATAATCAGATAAAGATGCACCCAGAAGATATGGGAAAGACTACGTTCATTACTTTATGGGGAACGTTTTGCTATAAGGTGATGCCATTCGGATTAAAGAACGAGGGAGCAACATATTAGAGAGCCATGGTAGCCTTGTTCCATGACATGATGCACAAAGAAATTGAGGTGTATGTTGATGATATGATTGCCAAATCCAGAACAGAGGAGGAACATGTGCAGGTCCTGAGAAGATTGTTCTTAAGATTAAAGAAGTTTCAGCTCAAGCTTAATCCGATAAAGTGCACTTTCGGAGCCAGGTCAGGAAAATTGTTGGGCTTTATAGTTAGTGAAAAAGGAATGGAGATTGATCCAGACAAAGTCAAGGCAATACGAGATCTATCGCCACCATGTACCCAGAAAGAAGTTCGAGGTTTCTTAGGAAGACTGAATTACATTGCTCGGTTTATTTCACAGTTGACCGAACAATGTGATCCCATATTTCGCCTTTTGAAGAAACATAATCCTGATGTCTGGAATGAAGAATGTCAGAAAGCCTTTGAAAAGATAAAGTAATACTTATCCAATACCCCAATTCTGTCACCACCCAGCCCAGATAGACCCTTGATTTTGTATTTAACGGTGTTCAACAACTCCATGGGATGCGTGCTGGGTCAACATGATGCGATTGGAAAGAAAGAAAAAGCGATTTACTATCTCAGCAAGAAATTCACTGATTGTGAGATGAGATATTCGCCTATTGAAAAATTGTGTTACGCATTGATTTGGACAACCAAGAGGTTGAGGCAATACTTACTCTATCATACGACTTGGCTAATTTTAAAATTAGACCCTTTGAAGTATATGATGGAGTCGACAGCATTGAATGGGAGAATGGCTAGATGGCAAATCTTGCTCTCTGAGTTTGATATCGTATACGTAAGTCAGAAGGCCATCAAAGGGAGTGCGATAACAGATTTCTTGGCTAGCAGAGCTCTAGAAGATTATGAGCCTCTAAACTTTGATTTCCCGAATGAAGATTTGATGTATGTGGCAAATGCTGAAGAGGATCCCCAAGAGAATCATTCTTGGAGATTAAACTTTGACGGAGCATCGAATGCATTAGTCAATGGAATTGGGGCAGTCTTGGTGTCTCCGAATGGAAATTATCATCCTTTCACTAGTAAATTAGACTTTGATTGCACTAATAACATGGCTGAGTATGAAGCTAGCATTATGGGTATACGGGCAGCCATAGAGCGAAAATCAAGACATTAGAGGTGTACGGAGACTCAGCATTGGTAATATACCAGCTAAGAGGGGAATGGGAGACAAGGGACCCTAAATTGATCCGTTATCGGAGATTGGTTTTGGAATTGATCGAAGAGTTTGACAACATTACCTTCTGTTATCTCCCACGGGAAGAAAATCAGATGGCTGATGCTCTTGCTACTTTAGCTTCCATGATTAAAGTGAATCAGTTAGAGGACATGAAGCCCATTCAAATTAGTATTTATGAGATCCCAGCCCACTGTTACAACATTGAAGAAGTGGAGAATGATAATAGTCCCTGGTACCAAGATATTTTGCTATATGTGAAGAATCGCGAATATCCTGATCAGGCAACGGAGAATGATAAGAGGATATTGAGGAGACTAGCTATTGACTATGTCTTAGATGGGGAGATCCTATACAAAAGGGGAAAGGATCGAGTACTGTTAAGATGTGTGGACGCTGTAGAGGCTAAGGAAATTTTAGAAGAAGTCCATGAGGGTGTTTGTGGAACGCACGCTAATGGATTCACCATGGCTAGACAGATTATGAGATTCGGGTATTACTGGTCCACTATGGAAGGAGATTGCATCAATCATGCCAAGAAATGCCATAAATGTCAAATATCACCGAAGGCTTCTAATGGACATCGTTTCATTTTTGTGGTTATTGACTACTTCACTAAGTGGGTAGAGGCAGCCTCATATGCTAATGTCACGAAGTCAGCAGTCAGTAAGTTTTTGAAGAAGGAAATCATATGTCGATATGGAATGCCTGAAAGAATCATATCTGACAATGCGTTGAATCTGAATAACAGCACAATAGCGGAAGTCTGCGATCAGTTCAACATTAGACACCATAATTCATCACCGTATCGCCCGAAAATGAATGGTGCAGTAGAAGCAGCGAATAAAAATATCAAGAAAATCGTGGCAAAAATGGCTGAAACTTACAAAGATTGGGATGAGAAGTTACCTTTCACTCTTCTTGCTTACCGAACATCCATCAAGACTTCTACTGGGGCAACACATTTTTCGTTGGTTTATGGAATGGAGGCAGTTTTACCCATTGAGGTTGAAATTCCTTCTCTCCGAGTTTTGGTCGAGTTAAAATTGGATGAGGCCGAATGGATCCAATCTCAGTATGATCAACTAAACCTGATTGAAGAGAAAAGATTAAAAGCCATTCGTCATGGCCAAATGTATCAGAAGCGAATGATGCGAGCTTATAATAAGAAGGTTCGTCCCAGAGAATTTCATGAAGGGGATTTGGTTCTGAAAAAGATCCTCCCTTTACAAAAGGATTTCAGAGGGAAATGGATGCCAAATTGGGAAGGACCTTATGTTGTGAAAAAGGCTTTTTCCAGAGGTGCTTTGATTTTGAGTGAAATGGATGGAAAAAAATTTCCGAATCCTGTAAATTCAGACTCGGTTAAGAAATATTTCACTTGAAGAAATGGAGGAATCAAAGTGAAAACCCGCAAAGGGTGCTCTGATTTCAAAAAAAAATGGGAAGAGGCCAAGGTAAAAACCCGAAAAGGGTGCCTTGAGACCAAAGGGGGTTTGAGTTGAAAACCCGAAAAGGGCGGCTCAAAAATTGTCAGATTGGGGCATATGGTGATCTTGCTTTGCTAAAGTCAATAATAAAAGGACGTACGACGTCTTGGGGGCATTGACAAAGTACTGTAGATCCCCTAAACACATGTTAAATTCAGAATGGTTCTTGGCTTACACGGAGAAGTTCAAGCGGCGATATCCAAAGCACCTAGTCTCCATAATATTTGTACCAAATTTGTTGGTTCTTGTAAAAACTTTATTTTTTGCTGTTCTTGAATACTTTTTCTTTTCAGGACACTTACTATCAATAAATTCTTGAATTAATTCATCTCTTACTCAGTATTTTTAATTTTTGTGCAAGCATGTCACATTAGAATAATGATTGATGGACTAATAAACTTTCACAAAAGAAGTTTTGTATATTACTTTGGGAATTTCTAAATAATTTAATAACCTGAAACAGAGCTATTGTTTAGAACACCCAAGTTCAAAGATTAAAGAGCCTAAGAAGGAAAAGTCCAAATTAAGACTGCTTTTTCGGATTTGGTTGTCTAAATGTCGAATGAGACAGCAAGAAGTCTTGATGGGGTTGGAAGAAGTCCCCTATAGAAAGGAAGCTCCTCATTTGGGCATGAATATTTGGTAGGACACCCTGAGAGTGGTGAACAAATTTCATAATTCGTATCCTTGAATTACGATAGGAGAGGATTGAGAAGAGTCAAAATTTTCCTACTCTTAAGTCGCGGTGGAAGGAATATGTTACAAATTCTACGTCTTACAGGGGTGAGCTTTGAAGTACACAATGGGGTGCAAATTGATTAAGTATTTCTTCGGAGATATCAGCCAAGCAAAAGGCGTTCGCGACAAAACCTTAATAAACTTTGAGAAATGATAATTCGTGAAAAATGACATTCTGCATTCATTCATGCATGCTTAGATAGGAGCATCCTAATCACTAGGCATAATTAAGTTCATAGATTTTTACAGGTCATAATAACAGATTAGTGGCCTGGATCCTATCTCCCTGAAGTTGTAGTGGAGCGGATTAAAATCTCAGATCTTATCTCGCTGAAGTTGCAGAGAGCAGATCACATCTAATCTTATCTCCCTGAAGTTGCAGTGGAGCAGACTAAGTAAGCAAGTCCTATCCTCCTGAAGTTGCACTGAGGCAAACTGAAGATGACAAATCTTATCTCCCTGAAGTTGCAGTGGAGCAGATTAAAATTGACAATCTTATCTCCTTGAAGTTGCGGTGGAGCGGATTAAAATATCAGATCTTATCTTTCTGAAGTTGCAGAGAGCAGATCGCATCTAGTCTTATCTCTCTGAAGTTGCAGTGGAGCAGATTAAGTAAGCAAGTTTTATCCTCCCGAAGTTGTAGTGAGGCAGACTGAAGATGGCAAATCTTATCTCCCCGAAGTTACAGTGGAGCAGATTAAAGCCGACAATTCTATCTCCCTGAAGTTGCAGTGGAGTGGATTAAAATTTCAGATCTTATCTCTCTGAAGTTGTAGAGAGCAGATCGCGTCTAGTCTTATCTCCCTGAAGTTGTAGTAGAGCAGACTAAGTAAGCAGATCTTATCTCCCTAAGCAGTAGTGGAGCAGATCGAAGATGGCAGATTTTACCTCCCTGTGGTTAATTGGAGTACATTGAAGCCAGTAATTCTACTTCCCCGGGCAACAGTGGAATAGATTGAAGATTGTAAGTCTTATTTCCCTGAAGTTGCAGCGGAATAGACTAATGAAACAAGTCTGATCCTCCTGGAATTGTAGTGAGGTAGACTGAAGATGGCAAATCTTATCTCCCTAAAGATGCAGTGGAGTAGATTGAAGCACTAGTTCCTGTACCTCTGAAGATGCAGTAGGAAGGAATGAGGCTACTTGAAGAAGAGGAGTACCAAGACTCAGTGTGACCGGGCAAAATCGGGCATTTTTTTAGTCTTTGTTCTGTTCCTGTTACACGATAACGAGCAAAGAGTGGCAGCTGTACATGCCGGATTTTGCCCGGGTCTAAAAGACCCGCATTACAGACAGGCCCGTACGGCCTAATTAATAAAAACAAATAGAGGCCCAAACCTATGTGGCCTAAACCCAACTGAGGCCAAATCAAACAGAAGCCCAAAGTAGATTCGGAAACCCCTAGGGTTTCTAGAGCAGATCCTCGCGCCGCAACCATCAGCAAGAGCCGAATCTTCATACCTGCACGAAAATGGAAACAAACAGTATATGGAAAATAAAATCAGAGATTTGCAAATCAAATCAAACGAAAACAGATATTGTTTCTTCTTTTAATTTTTTCATATGGCTATATAAAGCCATTGACAATACTGTAAAGGGATCCGATTTTCGAAACACAGAAATAAAAAGACTTGTACTTTGGCAATCAGAGAATAATTCGATCAAAAGGTTGATACTTGTTTTTTGTTATATTTATTTTTGTATCTTTTATTTTACATACTGAATAAACAAAATAATAGAAAAGAAGGAAACTACCTTTTGTTTCAAACGCCATAAGGTATTCCGAGTATCGTCTCCGATGATGATTTACTAGAAACCAAAAGTTTCTAGGGTTTTTCTAGTGTTTTTAAATCGATTTTGGGGATATTTAGCCCAGATTTGGGTATAAGGGGGGTCGAGATGGCTAAAAGGGAATTTTTTCCCTTTTTCGGCCACCGCAGACGGTGGTGCCGGCGCCAGAGATCGACGGTCGGTGCGGTGGCTGGTGACCGGCCGATGACCGACCGGTGGTCGGAGGACTAAGGGACTGAGAGAGTTTTTTTTTGAAGGATTTGGTTTTTTTTTTTAAAATGTTTTAAAATGAAAATTTTGTTTTAATCTTGGCTTAAATAGCCAATTGAAAACGGCGCCGTTTTGAGGGAAGGATCCGCATGTCGACCCGACCCGGACCCAAGATCCGCGTGTTTTTCATGCGGAGGGGCAAATTGCGCTTTTGGCCCCTTCGCCTTTTAATATGTTTACAATTAAGTTTATTTGCTTTTCTAAAATTCGCCTTTAATTTGTTTTTAATTTTAATTTAGTCCTCTCTGAACGGCATCGTTTTAGGGGAGAAGGGAAAATTTCCCTTCCAGCCCCTCTATGTAATTCTCGCGTTCAATTTAATCCTCTAGGTTTTATTTATTTACATATTTACCCTATATTTTTACTTACAATTCAATTTAGTCCCTTTTTCATATTTTTTTAAAAATCAATATTTTTTGATAATGCAAATTTTTTTATCTTATCTTATAATTCTCATATGTAATTATTATTATTTTGTATAAATATGCTTTTAAAAAACATGTATTATGTTTTATTTTGAAATTATTATTTTTCAGCATACTATATATGTATATATATACTTGTTTTATTTATTTAATTATTTTTGGTATTATTTATTTCAAACCTATATATACTTTTATGTATACTTGTATGCACTTTTTGTTATTTATTTTAATTATTCGCTTATCAATTTATGTTTGTATATTGTTTATTATTATCTTGCCCATTTATTTGATATTTTGTATGTCATAATTATTTATTTATTCATTTATTCATATTATTTCTATGCTATTGTAATATTTATTATTGCCTTGTATATTTAATGTAGCATCACATCATTTTTTTACTTGATTTCAAACTTTCCAAAATTAAGATAAATGCTTATATTTAGGATTTTCAAGGAAATTGAGCACTAACGTATTGGGTTCCGATTTTCTTCGTTAAATCTAACAATCTAGCAATTTCTCTTTAATCAAAAAAATAAGAGCTCATTATTGGGAATTCAACACGTTGTGTCCTAACGTATTGGATGTGACGCATTGATTTCTCGAAATGAAGATTTTTTTTAAAAAAACAATAAAGGAAATATTCCGAGTTTGGGATTTTAAAGGAATTGTGCCCTAACGTATTGGGCCGCGATTTCTTAAATCTTGGATAAATGAATATTCTTTTAATTTTTTTTCATTATACGAGTATTCTGACCTAATTCATTTTGGAGGAAATTAGAATGTTGTGCCCTAACGCATTGGGTGTGGCATTTTTGCTTCTCTGAATTGAGAAGGGTCTTAATACGCAACGTTTTAAGTTTTTAAAGATTATATTTTTAAAATTTTCGACCTTAAGACACTAATTAATTAATTAGGTACCAATTTTGGGCGTTATAAGGGTGCTAATCCTTCCTCGTACGTAACTGACTCCCGGACCCATTTTTTTTAAAATTCGTAGACCAAAGCCGTTTTTTTAGGTGATCCAATCACACCTCAATAAAAGATTGGTGGCGACTCCCAATTTTTATTTTTTAAAGTCGACAACCTAAAATTTTTGTTTTTCAAAAAAAATGATTTCGACAATACCAGTGCGAACTCTTTATTTCTTTGTATTTGTTGTACTTGTTGGATTACATTGTGAACTACTAGCCATGACTTTCCCGTTGTTTCTTGGCTAAGGTTTAGCTTAGTGATTCGAAGGTTGGAACGAGCTTCCATATTTGGTTGTCTTGTTAGTGCTAGAGGGTTTGGGCTTGACTCCTTATGGCCAATTCTTCTACTAGAGAAACACATTTTATCTATTCTTTCATACACCAATTGTTGTCTATGTCCTTCTACGTAAATTATTTCTTATGTTTTATATCACGATTTATATAATTTTTTTTTTTACTCTAGTACTTCAATTATATATATATATATTTATATATTTTGGTATTTTAACTATTCATACACGTTATAGATTTTATTTTGGAAGTTAATAGTGTAAACAAAAAAATGGCACATTCAACCAATGAGAATGCATCACTTTTCTCTGCCTTTTTATATATCATTGATGATGTTACATTAACTTACTTCTGACGGTCAAATTTTTTTAATTTAAAACCTTTTTAGAAATTAAATATATATTTTGAATTTTTTGAAAAATTATTTTGAATTTTGAATTTTTCTATAACTTATAAATTATAAGAAATATGTTTTTAATTCTTTTATTTTTTGTACTTTTAAAACTGACTATTTTAATATTTAATATATATACAAAGATTTTAAATTTTATTAGATATGTTTTAAATATTTTAGTTCCTTTTTTAATTATTTACAATTTATGTAATATTTTTATAATTTTTAAAATAGTTTATATAAAATTTTTGAATTCTTTTTAATTCAATACTTTTATATATTTTTTGAATTATATATATTAGACATTATATTTATCTTTTGAATTTTGGATAATTTTAAAGGATGCCACATCATCAATTGTTATATGTAAAGGAATGCAATATGACGTGTTCTCAGTGGCTATATGTGCCATTTGTTTTTTTAGGGTAAATCACACGTATAGTCACCTAATTATATGTTTTTCATTTTAGGCAATTAAAATAAAAAATTTACAATTTAAATATTTTATATAATTTCATCATTTTAGTCATTAATGTTAAAATCTCGAAAAAAAATCTTACATAAATCTTACATGTCATTTTTCCTTTGAAATTGGGTTTTCTTTTATTCTTTTTTTCCTTTTTTCTTCTCCTCCTCCTTCTAACCCTAGCTACAGCCTTTCCACCATCGGTGCTTTGACGGGCACAAAACCACCACTAAACGACAGGTCTCTCCAAACCTTCTATCCATCCTTTGATTTAGATTTTCCCAAAAAATGACCAAAACTTACAAAACCTCAAGCAAAGGTTCAATGCTAAAAACTCTGATCTGTCGGCGTCCACGGTTGGATAGCCGCAAGCTCGAGATATGTTGTTCTCCTCAACCTTTTCTCTACCTTCATTGTTTGGATTGTTGAATAGAGCTCCGATGCTCAAAGAAATGAGAGGCCCTAAAAGATGAGTTCTCCCTTTATGCTTTTTTTTATTCTTTCTCTAATTTTTATTTTTGCTTCTTGCTCACAGTCTTTTGCTTGATTTTCTTTTCATTCTCTTTTTGCTACAGAGGCTTTTTGATTTTTGATTTGCTCTTTTCAATTTTTGGTTTGATGGTTGCCAGAGTGTGTAGTGGGGGAGAGGTTTGCTCGCAACTTGGGTTTTTTGTTCTTCCCGAATCAGTTGTGCTTTGCTTCTCTGAGCTTCATCTTACTTTCCAGAAAATTCGCTTCTTATTGGAGGATTGCTTGTGAGAAAGAGCAAGGCTATGAATTTCAATGAAGTCAGAGATGGTAGCCATTCAATTCCGAGTGCCTATTAGGACTGTCGTGGCTACCCTCAACGTTTTTGTCATTGAATTGATGGATGTTTGCGGCTACGGGAAGGAATTGATGGAGTTGGTAGTGAAGTAAGCACAAAAGGCGAGAATCGAAATTGACCCCAACGATGAACGAGCCATGAGACGGGTTCTTTTGGTTTTGGACTAAAATGATATTTTATTACATATTTTTTTAGGGTTGTATACTCATTTAAATTAAATTAAAAGTTGGGGACTAAATTATAATTCTTTAATGAATAGCATTGACATGATTTTTACTTTAATTACGTGGAAAAATTAAAATAAAAATAAAAACCCATGTCAACCTGTCATTTTTATTTTAACAAGAGTGACTAAAATGATTAAAATATGTAATATGGGTGCTTAAGTTGCAAACTATTTATTTTGAGTGTCTAAAATGAAATTTTTTATGCTTCAATAATTATCTGTGTAATTCACCCTTGTTTTTTTTTCTTTAACATCACTAAGTTTTGGATAAAAAAATTATAACAAAGTATAGTTTAGGTAATGATATAGAATGAAAAATTAAGTAACAATGTGAGAAAAATAGATATATTTTAAAACCAAATATGATATAGACCACTATTTTAAAGAAAAACTTGTAAGAGCAAACATTAATTAAAAAGCTATGACATCATCCGCTATAAGTTGATGAATGACATCCGGTTAGTCCAAATAAAAAAATACAAAAAAAATATCTCTATGAATTGACCAATGAGCAGGATGAAGCCAAGAAATTGTTTTAGAGGAGCTAAAGATTAATTATAATTTTTTAAAAGATGAATGTGTCATTTTATCATTAAATTAATATGTAATTTCATAAAATTTTAAAGGACTAAATAATAAATCTACCATTTAAGGGAGGGGGAAGGCCACTATGTCCCCTTTTCCTACGCCCCTACTAATGAGTAAGTCTATGAGCTACTCCATTCGGCAACCTAGGTGCATATTGAAAAATAAGCAAATCAAGATAAAAAAGTAATGTTAGAGGACCTCTTCGACGATTTATCCATACAAAAAATTAAACCAAATGTTTAATTTAGTCACAAAAGCATAACCTCGTGCATCTAAAACTATAATCTCTTGCAAGGGAAAGTGCTTCAATGATAGCAAAGCCTCGATCGAGAGAGGGTTGAAATCCCTTGAATAAATATAAAGATGAAGCAAAAAAAAATGTTGGATATTAGTAGTAAAATATAGGGTAAATTACACCAACAGTCACCCAACTTTAGGGTAGCTAACAAAACAGTCACCTAGGTTTCATTTCAGTCACTTAACTTTCGAAAAGTTACAAAACAATCACTAACGTTATGAAAAAGTGACAAGATAGTCATTGATTAACAGTTTTCGTTAGTGTGTTAACGGGACCGCTGATGTGGCAAGTTAACTAGCTGATGTGGCAAGTTAACTTGCCACGTTGGTGAAGCAGTTGATGGGTCTTGGTTTAGGGCGGGTTTAGGGGAAAAATTTTGGGGAAAATTTTGGGTTACATCCACCATTCTGATTTTGATTTCGATCTCGATTTCGATTTAGATTTAGATTTCAATTTTGATTTTGATTTTGATTTTGATTTTGATTTTGATTTTGATTTTGATTTTGATTTTGATTTTGATTTTGATTTTGATTTTGATTTAGGGTTATTTTGATTTTGGTTTTATTTGTTATTAATGTGCATGACAGATTAGGGTTTGGTTATTAAAGTGAATGACATATAATGTGTATGGTATGCCATGTGCATGATGTTCATTATTTGTATCTGCCATTGTATGAATGTCATTATCAAACTGATGTTTATTGTTTGTATCTGCCATTGTTTGTATCCAAGCTGCTATATTGTATGTGGCAATATCAAATTTGTTATTTACCTTCTATATTGTACTGGTTATTATCTGTCATTGCCTAGGTGTAGGGTTAAAATGTTTGGTTATTGTCTGCCATGTGCATGACAAAAATGGTTAAAGTGTTTGCCTATGTTGTCTGCCTTTATTGATGAGTAATTTGTTTGGCAGGTTTAATTGATGACAATTTTAATGAGAATAAAGAAGAAATGTCTGGTAGTGATGCATCTGAAAGTGATGTGTCTAATAAGATAAGAGTTAATTTAGATGGTTTAAACATGGATGGTATAGAAGTAGGTAAACTGTGTGATAGTGATGATTCTGAAAGGTTAGATAGTGCACATGAATCTGACTCAGATGGCCAAAATTGGTTTGAGTTCAACCTAGAGAATGACATGAGTAATCCTAGACTTAAGGTTGGAATGTTATTTAAGTTTAAAGACAGTCTAAAAGAAGTTGCCAAGCAGTATGGGAGGTTGAATAGTTATTTTATGAAGTTTCTCAAAAATGATTTAAAAAGGTTAAAGGCAATCTGTAGTGAAAAATGTTCTTGGTTCATATGAGCCTCTAGACTAAACCCTAATGACCCTACTTACCAGACTTGGCAAATTAGGAGTTCAAACCCTAACCATACTTGTTCTAAAGTCTATACAAATAAGAATGTAACTTCAGCTCGGATAGGTGAACATCAGAAAGAAAATTTCATTGTTGATCCTGATTATTATCTGAAAACATTACAACAAGATGTCAAAAGAGATTTATGTTGCATAGTCTCACTAACCAAATGTAGGAGGGCTAAACTTAGGGCATTATAATTAATTGAAGGAGCTCATAAGGCTCAATATGAGAAGATTTATGAGTATTTGTTGGAAGTTAGGACCCAAAATGAAGGAACAACAACAATCTGTTATCTGGATAACAAGTTGTTTCAAAAGATGTATGTTTGTCTGCAAACATGCAAAGATGGCTATAGGGCTAGTTATAGGAGGATAGTAGGTTTAGATGGATGTTTCTTGAAGGGCTACTATGGTGGCTACTTGCTTGCAGCTGTTGGGATAGATGCATATAATGGCATCTATCCTCTTACATATGTTGTTGTCGAAAGTGAAAACCAAGCATCATGGCTTTGGTTCTTGGAGTTGCTTGCAATAGACTTGGAAATTGTGAGCTCGTACCAAATATCTTTCATGTCTGAAAAACAAAAGGTAAAACTCTATTTATTTATTTATTTATGTTGTTTCTATTTAGGGTTTAGGGTTTGTCAAAGAATTAAACTGTATTTTTTCTAATTGTAGGGACTTTTAGAAGCAATATGTATGTTGTTTCCTAATGCAGAAACAAGACATTGTGTTAGATACCTACATGCCAATTTCAAGAAGGCTGGTTTCCGAACAAAGGAATTGAAAGCTTTGCTTTGGAAAGCTGCTAAAGCAAGCACTACAAGGGATTTTGAGGATGCCATAGATGAACTGAAGAAAACCAATCAGCATGCTTATGATTGGTTGAAGGAAAATGTAACGACCCAAAATCCGTGGGCACCAGAAAAGTGTGTATTATCGGGCCTCCGTCTTAGTAAACTGAGTCATAAATAATTATTAGAAATACTTACGAGATTAGTTGTGTGTTTAATTAGGTTTTAGATAGGTGAATTTGGCTCAATTAAGAGTAATTAGCAAAAGGGATTAAATTACAATAGAAGTGAAAATCTAATCATAGATTAAAAGAAAGTAAAAGGGCTAAAATGGCAATTAAGCCATTTAAAATGATTGAGGCGGCATAAAGGAATAAAATTTAAGAATTTATTTGTTTATTATATAATTAATGATATTTATTATTTATTATTAGTTATTAGTTATTATTAAATTAAAAGATATTTAGTAATTAAATAATTAGTATAAGATTTTTGGGTAATAATAAATTATGATTTTGCCAAGTGTGTGGTAAAAATAAAATACAAGTGTATTATATTTATTTATTTACTTGAAATTTTAGTAAAAGATAATTGTTAATTAAATAATAATATTATGAGATTTTTATTTGATAAGTTAGTTAGATTGAAACAAGTGTATGGTAATGATTTAATGCAAGTGTACTAATAAAATACATACATTTGTAATATTTATAATTAATTAATATAATATAAAGTAAATGAAATAAAATGAAATAAAAACAAAGCAAAAGAAAGGAAAGAAACAGAATAGAAGAGACGAAACAGGGGAGAAACAGGGGAGAAAGAAGAAAAGAAGAAAAAGGGAAAATAGGGTTTTGAAGCTTGAAATTTAATTTGGTAAGTCAAATTAGCCATTTTCTCTTAATTCTAATGTTTTAAAAGCTTTAAAACAAAGTTTTGATGGGATTAAGTTGATGTTTTGTAAGTTCATAGGTTTTCAAGTATAGTTTATGTTGAACAAAAGAGATGAATTAGGGATTAAATAGCATGAATTTTAAGTTAGAATTGAAAAAGGATTAAATTGTAAAAGAAACTATAAGTTTTATATTTTAGGGATTAAATTGAAATAAATTCGAAATTATGAAAATATGATAAAAATTAGATAGTTACATATAAGTTTGGCAAGAAATTGAGTAGCAAGAAGGTATGAATTGAGAAAGAAAAATATATAGATTTAGTTAGGATTAAATTGAAATTAAAGTAAAAGTTAGATAAAAATTTCAGCAAGTAAATTGTGTTGTGCTAATGATTATGAAAATTATCTTAATTTCTTTTCGTAGCTAATATCGCACCCGAGGCATCCACGAGGAAAGGAAAAGAAAAAGTGGACGAGGAATAGACACGGAAATTACAGTTTGTATCACTATAATTCAAACTTTATTATTATTAAGTGTTTAATTTGCTAATTATGTGTGGTAAGTATTTTAAGGTAAATGTTTAATAAATAATAAATTTATAATGTAGTAATGAAATTGAAACTGATACTGAACCGAATTATGGAATACTGAATATTGTCTTGATTCTTGAGTGAATTGTGAAAATCTTGAATATTGTTATGCATAATGCATTGAATTGTGAAATTATCAAGTAAAGAATTACTGTAATATCTTGTGAAACCGATTGAATTAAGGAATTATAATTGATCTTGAATTAATATGGAAATTTATCTTGAAAAGTGAATTAAATACCCTATTAACCGATCGGGCTAGTCGGATATAGTTGGCATGCCATAGGATATGGAAGTGTATGGGGTATTTGCTTACTTCGATCGAGCACTTATGTGCCGACTCATCGTTATCTTATCGATTCGGCACTTTGTGTGTCGAATCATATCTTATCTTTATCGACTTCGGCACTTTGTGTGTCAAATCATCATATCATATCATTATGTGTTCAAGACTTTGTGTGTTGAATATCATATCATATCGACATCTTATATCTTGGTGTGTTGGTTGGAATCCGTGTATCCGCCGAGGCCGAGTCGAGTTAATAGGGGCAAATGAAATAAATTGACTGATAAAATTAAATTTAGTAACATAGTATATGTGAAGAGTGAAATTTGAAATAAAGAAATAAGAATGATAATTATATATTTAATTAATTGATAATATAAAAAGGTTGAATTGTTTATTAGTAGTGATAATTGAATTATAGTGATACCACTCAGTATATGCATACTCAGCGTACGGTTGTTTCCGTGCGCAGGTTGTAGAAGTCAAGTACCGAACCAAAGATCCAAAGCCGGACCGACTTCAAAAACTTTTGGTGATGTATAATTTTCCTTGGTAATGTGGCATGTACATAGGACATGTATAAAGGTTACTATGTTTTTAATATAAATGGTTGAAAATGTTAGTATTATAAGTTTATGAATTATAATGAAAGAAGTTTATCTATATTTATTTAATTTAGTATATTGTTAAACTTAAATTGATATTATGTTGATTAAGTTGATTAGAAAGTATTTGGAATAGAAATTGAGAATGTGAAATGAATTGGTTGTGATTTGAAAATGAAATGGTTTTAATTGCGGGGGTTTTATGTAAAAACAAGCGTAAATGTCATTAATTTTTTTAAAAAAGAATGAAGTCAATTACTAAAATATTATATGATTTTATGATTTTATCTTAATGTGTTTAATATTTAATTAAGAATTATCGTAAATTACCTGATATGTCCGGTAATGCCTCGTAACTCTATTCCGGCGACGGTTTGGGGTTAGGGGGTGTTACAGAAAAGAACCCTACTCATTGGTCAAGGTCTCACTTCTCAATTAGGAGCCATTCTGACATGTTAGTGAATAATCTTTCTGAATCCTTTAACAAGGTAAACCCCTATGTTTTATGTTTTTTACTAATCATTAGCAATTCACTAATCCTTTATTTTGTTTACTGGTAGATGATAGTGAAAGCAAGAGGGAAACCTATTCTGACCATGATGGAAACAATAAGAACCAAGATTATGTTGCTTATTGTCAAGAAGAAACAAGAAGCTGACAAATGGAAGGGAATGTTGTGTCCAAAGATCAAGAAAAAACTGGATGTTAATATAAAAGATTCATTGAGGTAAAATTACCATTTTTAATCTTTCTGATGCCTTTATTCTGACTTCATATTGCTGATCACATGCTGTTTTAGTGAATGTTTTTTAATATGCATGCAATGATTGTTGGTGTGTATGTCTGTTTTTTAATATACATGCTGTTGTCTATTTTTTAATATGCATGCAATGATTGTTGGTGTGTATGATTGTTTTATTGTTGGTGTGTATGATTGGTTTTTAATACACATGCTGTTGACTATTTTTTTAATATGCATGCAGTGATTGTTGGTGTGTATGACTATTTTTTTAATATACATGTTGTTGACTATTTTTTTAATATGCATACAATGAGTATTTTTTTAATAATATGCATGTAGTGACTATTTTTTATGTGTGTGTGTGTATCATTATTGGTAGGGTTGTTCGCAATGTTGTTTTAGTGATTGTTTTTTAACCAAGCATGGTAACTGTTTTTTAGGTGTGTTCCATCACATGCTGGTGAGGACAGGTATCAGGTTGAATGTGGTCTAGGCAGCCAGCATGCGGTGGACTTAGTTGAGAATTCTTGCTCCTACAGAAATTGAGATATCACTGGCATCCCTTGCATGCATGCATTGACTGTTATTCATCTAAAAGATGAGTTCCCAGAGACCTATGTACAAACCTGGTACACCAAGCAAACCCAACTTCAAATTTATTCCAACTTTATAAGGTAAGTAAGGGGTCCTAAACAATGGATCTCTTTGTCAAACATGCTACCAATACTGCCTCCTACACTAAGAAGGCCACCTGGCAGACCTACTAAGGTGAGAAAGAAAGAACCTGATGAACCACAAACAACAGAAAGGTTGAGCAAAAGAGGGGTGGACATGATGTAACAACCCTATACCTAGTCCATTCGTACAAACCCGGTATAAGGCTATTACATTTGGTGCCAAAACGGTTATGGCTAGATATTGTTTAATTAAAACATTTGTACATAGTATTTTAACTTACCAACCATATTTGCAAACATACTTATAGTTTCACTAATTCATTTCATATATACCAAAATACTTCAAGTACCTCAAAATAGATAGAATTTCAAGAGTTTACATTTTAGTCCCTAATACATGGGAACACAATTGAACTGCCTATGTACATGCCATTTTAATTCAAAATACGGTACCTACTTTTGAAGCTCTTGAGGATGTGATGAGATGAGAAATTTTCTAGTCCGACTTTACCTCTTCGAGTCTAACTGAACCTACGCGTTAAAATTAAACGCGTTAAGCCGGTGAAGGCTTAGTAAGCACTACAAGAATAAATAGATAAATAAATCCTAATAAAATATTTTAAATTCATTCCGTTAATACATATTTACATGCATATAAGTTTCTTTAGCTATGCTATATATTAATGAAATATAATATCTTTTTTTTTTGTAAGTTATAAAACTTACCTTAACACGTTGATGATTCGCTTTTGTTCACAACTCATATTCTTAGCCCAAAGTAGATTTTATAGAACACACCGGATATACGGAACAAATACAGAGGTGCATTATTATGCACTAATGAACAGAGACCACTAAAGTGCTATACAGAAAACATAGATGTGCTAAACAAAGAGCACTGACGTGCTAATAATTAGAGAGCGCGCTAAGGTTCCTTAATGGCATGCCACTAATATCCTAGTAGTTCTAAATTCCATCCACTTGGGCATTAAAACTGAACTTCATACATTTAAATACTTTACAAAAATATTTCGAAAAAGATTTCTCATTTCTCCATCATTACAATTTAGTGCATATCACACATTTTTCACATATATATATTTGTCACAACATTTACTTAGTGTTCAAACAATATACCATCTTATATTTTCCATCTATAATTTTCTTTACAAATTTATAGTTCCATAATTTTTATTTTATAATGATTTTATTTTATAAATTTAAATATATATATTACATTTTTATTTCTAAATAATTTTATACTATAATATAAGCATTTTATTAAAAATAATTTAAAAATCTTGTAATACTTACAACAAAAAGGTTGAGATGATGTCTTCCTTCACTCCTTAGCCTTCTCTTTTCCTTTTCTTCAATTAGGTCCTCTCCTTTCTTTTCTTTCTCTTCAATTTCATATAAAACATATAACATTTATATATTAGAGAAAACAATCAAATGACTTTCCTATACTATTTAATAAAATAAACATGTATGATATAATAAATTCATCATTTCTTACCTTAGCTCACATTTCAATTTAATCCATAACTAAAATTATTTCTATTTCTATCACAATCTATACCTTATTTTTACTTAAATTCTACTTATAACTTAATTTACTCTCAAATTTTCACTAATAAACCCTAATTTCGAATTTCTTACAATTTAATCTTTATTGTATTAAACTTATAACTTATTTCACAATTTAATCCTTTTTCCCAATTTTAGTTTGAATTTCCAACAATTCAATCTCTAATTCATCCATTAATTCAATATAAACTACATTAAAAATCTACTAACTTTCAAAATTTCAACATATACCTAATAGTATTTTGTTCTAGGATCATAAAATTCAAAATTACAAAAAAGGAATTAAATTGACTTACCAATTTAAGTTTGAACCCTTAAAATCCTAATTTTTTGTTCTTTTCTTTCTTCTTTCTTTCTCCCTATTCTCTTTATTTCGATTCTGTTTCTTTCTTATTTCTTTTCTTTCTTTTGTTTTATATATATAATAATATAATAATATAATAATATAATATAATAACATACTTATTAATTAAGTAAACATAATATAATATATATTTTAAATAAAAATATCTTAGATTTTTTATTTTATTTTTTAAACCGCCTCAATTTATAATAATGGCATATTTACTATTTTAGTCCTTTTTCTTTCTTTAATCTATAATTAAACTTTCACACTTATTTCAATCTAATCCTTTTTCCTAATTACTTCTAATTAAGTCAAATTCATCTAATCAAAACCTAATTAGACACACAAATAATTTCGTAAATATTTATAATAAATATTTACGAATCCGATTTACCGAATCGAGTCCTGTGAATGCATATTATTATTATTATTTTATTTGATCCTTTTAAATCAATTTAACCATATAATCAATAAAATTTTCTTATCAAAATTTTCGTGCAACCAATGTAGACCATACCATAATATTAAGATAAATTTTCTTTCTAGCTCGAATTTGTGGTCACGAAACAACTATTCCGATTTCACTAAAAATGGGTCATTACACATGAGGTGCAGTAAATGCAAAAGAATAGGCCACAAAAAAAAGGAGTTGCAAATGGGAAGTTGGCCAAAACATTCTAGTAAGTCATTTGCCTTAAGTTAAGTTATATTACTTCTGTTTATGAATTTGTTTGATAGATTTCACTTGTTCCTATAGGTCAAAAGACATAAAGTTGGTGTTCACAACCAAGTGGTTGCCCCAACTCAGCAACAGGCTACCCCAAATCAGCAAGAGAGTACCCCAACTCAATAGGCTGCCCCAACTTAGTTACAAACTGCCCCAACTCATCAACAAGCTGTCCCAACTCACCATAAAGATGCTACCCTAAGAGAAAAGCTCTCATTCAAGAGAAAACCAACCACTGTTAGATGGATGCTTCCTACTTAAGAGTTATCCATGTCAGACTAACGATGATATTATGAATAGACCTTATTTTGTTAACTTTTTGAAATTGTGTAAATTTGCCTGCTACTAATTTATTAAGTTAGGCAGATAATTTTTTTTACAAATTTGCCTATGATAGCTACTGTTGATAAACTTAGGCATATAGTCACTGATTTTTTTTTTGTAAATTTGCCTACAATTCACATTTGTTCAATTGTGTTGAACTGTAGGAAAATTTGGCAATATTTTGCCCCTCATTCCTTTTGTAAACAATTTGACGTTTTGGCCTTAATATATGAGCATTGATCCATGCAATTTGTGTTATCTCTTCTAACATATGAGTATTTAAAAAACAAATGTGTGAGAATTGAGAAATACAAATGTTTTTTTTTTCATCTGTTATCTTTTCTGATATATGAGTATTAAGAAATACAAATGAAATGAAGATTAAACATTCTTTCAAGTCTATCAACTTTGAAATGAAATCAAATATTACAAAACAACTTTCTAACTGTTGTAAGCAACAACAATATTACAAAACAATTTGTAAGCAACAACCACATATTATATCCTATTTCAAGTCTTTCAAGTTTGTAAATAACAACATGAGCTGGTTAGCCATGTATACAAGCAGCCATGTATAACAACATAAGCAACAATATATGTAACACCCCTAACCCATATCCATCACCGAAACAAGGTTACAGAGTATTACTAGAATATACAGATCAAATATGAACATTTTAGATTATTTAACAATTATGCCAGAAATTATTTAATAAGTTCCTCATATGAACCCTCAAGGCCCAAAATATACATTAGAAACAAATCAGGACTAAACCGGGTACTCAAAGAATTTTTTCAAAATTTCAAAAATTTTACTTAGTGTAGGGGACACACGCACGTGTGGTCAGGCCGTGTGGGTATTCGAAATAGGGCACACGGTCGTGTCCCAGCCCGTGTTTGTACCCGTGTAACTATCTGACTTGGGTCTCACGGCCGTGTGCCAAGTCGTGTGAAAAATCCTGAGCATTCTATTTTGAAGTTTTAAGATGCAAGGCATACACGCCCATATGCGAGGCCGTGTATCACACACGGCTAAGACACACGCCCGTGTCTCTGCCCGTGTGGACGAAAATAGGCCCTTTCCAAGGCCACATTTCTCACCTAATTTGTCTTCCACCTACATAAACACTTTAATACATTCACCAACCAATAAAACCAAGCCAAAACTAAGTCTTATGCACGAAATATTATCACATATGTTCAAGTGTTCAAACTTACCAAATACATATGTGCATATAGGCATATTTTACCAATTATGCTATCTCAAACCAATCATCAACAGGTCTATAAACTTTCCACCATTTAACTTTTTCAAATACACACATCAAACATGTTTAAGCCATATATTTACATATCAAAATATACCAAACGCAAGCCATACCAATGGCTAGTTTCAACTAAATATTTATATGCCAGCACTTGGCCAATTTAACCTATACATGCCATTATATCCAAAAGAAATTTTGCTATTTATACCAAAACGAGCTGAAGGATAGTGTGATGTTGCTCTGACCCGCGTCCAACCTTTACAAGTTTTCGAATACTATAAAACAGAGGAAATAAACAAGGTAAGCATTTAATGCTTAGTAAGTTTATATAACGGGAAATTAACTTACCATTCATTTTCATTAAAATAAACATATAAGATGCATCCAAGCAATTTGGCTAATAGCCTAAAACACACAACTTCATCAAACATGTTAGTCATTTACTTCACTTGAATTTCAAGAATCGTGTATGAGCTCATCAATACCAAATTTCCATGTATTTCATGTATATACAAGTAACAATTCACTTTGAATTCATTTATTTTCTTATATCAGGGTTTTACCCGTTGAATCATTTAAAATATCGAAGGATACCCGGGTAGTACACATAAAGTGTACAAGTCTATACTTCGTCAATTCATATTCGGGAATGCTCATACGAGCACATAAATAGGAAGCCCTCTCTTGAGCCATATAACGGGAAGCTCATGTGAGCCATGTAACGAGAAACTTATTCGGGCTGTAAAATGGGAAGCTCATGAGAGTCATAATCATGAAGCTCATGCGAACCAATAACGGGTAGCTCCGAAGAGCCATTAATCGGAAAGCTTCAGATAGCCTTATATCGGGAAATTCAAGCGAGCCATATTGGGAAGCTCATAAAGAGCCTTTAATCGGGAAGCTCACGAAGAGCCATATAATGGGATGCTCATAAGAGCTGCGGTGTGTCTACAACACATGCAGAATCACAACCGATCGGGATGCTCCGAAGAGCTATTATTGGGAAGCTTGTAGGAACCATATAATGAGAAGCTCGAGAGGGCTAATATTGGGACGCTCTTTCGAGCTATGACATGTCCGCAACATATCTAGGATTACAACCAATTCGGGAACCCTGTATCCATCGAATTTCATTTGCTCAAACGGGACTTATTATTTATCGGGTATTATCGGATATGTGATCAATTTCATACATATGGCATTTATACAATTCACATATACAACATCCAATTCAAACATATAAATATATACAATTTAGTTACACGAACTTACCTTGACAAGTATTCGTTGATTTGTTGTCTACTAATCTGATACTTTCTCTTTTCATTGATCTAATTCCGTATTTTATCTATTCGGATCTATACGAGTAAATTTAACTCAAGTTAATAAAATTCATAATCAATTCAATTCAATTCACATCCTAGGCAAAACTATCATTTTGCCCCTATACTTTTAATTAATGACGACTTCTTCCCTAGGCTCGGAAAATGAAATTCATGAATTTAATCCTTATTCCAAGCCTAACCAATTTTTACATGTAACATTTGCAGCCCAAGTAATTCATAAAATTCAGAATTTTTCCATAAATTTTACATATTTACAATTTAGTCCCTAAATCACAATTTCATTAAAATTCACTTTACAAAAGTTGTTTATCTATCAACAACCTTTCATTTTATACCATAAATTTTATAATTCATGCATATTCATCCATGGAAAAGCCCTAGTACTTTGGTAACTTTACAAGTTAATCCCCGAGATAGCTAGATTAAGTTATTACGATCTCGAAAATATAAAAATTACAAAAAACGGGACTTGAATACTCACCTAATTAGGCCAAATAAGTTTTCTCTTTCTTCAATTCTCCATGACTAGGGTTTTCATATTTTATTTGGGAAAGATGATGATAAAATAATGATATTTTTTTATTTTATTATTTATCATCTTTATTTTTATCTTTCCAATTTTATCCTTTTTTTCTAATTTTCCATGGATGAATCATCAAACATATCTACTAAATCCTCTTAATGGTTTATTTTCCATATAAGGACCTCCAATTTTGAATTCCATAGCTATTTGATCCTTTTAGCTACTAGAATTCAACTTTTGCATTTTATGCAATTTGGTCCTTTTATCAATTAATCATGTAATTGGTAAAATTTTCTTAACAAAATTCTTATACGATATTCCTATTATACGGTAGACCTTAAAATAAATTTAAAATAATTTTTCTTACGGACTCAGATTTATGGTCCCGAAACCACTATTCCGATTTCATTGAAAACAGGCTGTTACAATATGCTAGCAACAATATTACAAAACATAAGCTGATTTTCAATGCTAACAACAACAACATAAGCTGATTTAAGGTTTAAAAAAAACAACAGAGTTACAAATATAATCACCAAAAACCATGTTTTTCTCGCCCTCCTCCTTGCATCCTCCAATGTCCTCACTTTTTCAGAAGACCAAACAACACAATTCGTGAATGGGGCATCAATGGTGGATCAAACTAGGTGAAAAACTGACATGGTTTTCGAAATCCACTGCCAAATTTCTTACACCCAAAAAACCTCCTACCTGGGTTGCCATTAGACTAAGACGTGTTTAATTTGGCTGGGTTTCCACAATAGCACTCTGGAATCACTTCAGACATCTCCATTTTTCCTCTTCTCCTTCTCCTTCTCTTTCTTCTTCTTCTCCTCTTCTTCTTCTTTCTTTTCTTTTTCTTTAACCCTAAAATGGTGCTGGTATAGATGTTAAATTGAGAGTAACCGGCCAACTGGAGGGTTTTTTGACACCAAGGACGCCGTCATATGCCATGTCACTTTATCGTGACGTCTGTGACGAAAAACGACAAAAAGAACTGTTTTGTAACTTTTCGAAAGTTGAGTGACTGAAATGAAACCTAGGTGACTGTTTTGTCAACTACCTCAAAGTTGGGTGACAGCTGGTGTAATTTACCCTAAAATATATTACATTTCTAAGAAAAGAACACTGATTAAAATCTTAAAAAATACCATTGTTAAAAACAATCACCAACATAAAAAAAATAAAAAAAAAGTAAATAGAGATGAGGCTTAAACTGGAAGGAGAAGCCAAAAGGGAATAATTGAAATGAATGGAGTCAAAATAGTGGGGCCTCAACTCCCAAAGCTCATAAGTTGAAATAATTGTGCTGTGAAACTTCCAGGATATGAAGAAATTGCAACTTTTTGACCATTAAACCACTAGACACCTTAACCTTATCCATGAGACTACTCTACTGTTAAGTAATAATTACAATCGAATCTATTTTTGTAATAGAATTGAAAATTATTCAAAAAAATAAAAAAAAATTATTTAAAAAATTTGAATCAGTATAAGGTTTTTTCTTATTATTATTTTTATATTACTTAAATAGATACAATTGGGGTTTTTTACTAAAATAATCCAAAAGAAATAAAAATATACCAAAATATACCCCCAAAAAATTTATTTACCAAAATATACCAAAAAAAAAAAAGAGGGCTGAAGGTGATGCCAATGAGAATCGCGGCACAGGACTAAAATGTAACTGTCTGCAGTTTCAAGGACCTGACATGCAAATTTACCATTTTGAATTTTGAAAGTGAATTGGTGGGTGTGTCAGCGCCAAAGTTGAAACTTGGCTAATTGCCTTCTAAGCTCTCCTTATTTATTATTTTCTTTTTATTCCCCTTCAACTCACTTTTTTATTTAATAAACAAGCCCTCAACTTATTTTTGTAGTTAAATAAGCTCTTAATCTATGATTTTTACTCATAAAAGCCCTTTATTTTGTTATTAAAGTAAATATATTTTACCTAAAGTAAAGCTATTTAAAAAGTATAAACTAATTCTCATTTTATGTATTATTTTGGTAATTTGATGAGAATAGTTTATTAAATAAAAAATTTTATACTTTTTTATTTAATAAAAAAGTATAAACTAATTTAGTAAATTTTTTTATTAAATAAACTATTCTCATTGGCAGACAGTTACATTTTAGTCCTGTGCCGCCATTCTCATTGGCACCACCTTCAGCCCCTTTTTTTGGTATATTTTGGTAAATAATTTTTTGGGATATATTTTGGTATATTTTTATTTCTTTTGGATTATTTTAGTAAAAACCCATACAATTGCATTCTTTTAGTTATGGATTATATTTTATATTAAATAATTGTTTGAACATTAACAACATTATCAAAACCTCTCTACTATTTGGACAAAATTGAAAAAAATTAAAACTTAGAACTTCATTTTGTTTAATCAACATTTAATAATGGTTATATTTAAATATTTAAAATATAGTTTATATATTCTAATTAAATTTTATAAATAATTAATATTTATTGCTCAAAAATATTTAAAATTTATATTTCATATGTTAAAATATTAACAACAAGTTATAATAATTTTTTATATTCTTACTAAAATATAATAATATTAACTAATTTAAATATTATTTAAATGCATATTTGTTACTTGATAATAACATGTCTAAAATGAATATTTTATTTCTCAAAAGCACTTTTTGACAGCAATACTAAACACTCAAATTTTAAACCAAACTTTTCAAAAACACTTCTCAAAAGCACTTTTCTATAGTAGTTTTCAAAAGCACTTCTCAAAAACAATGAAGAACTGGCCCTTAGTAGTCTAGAATCGGCTGAGATCAGAAAAATGTTTAGAACCGGACTTTGGCCTAATAATATTTTTGTTAATGTGTGCAATGATATAATGTTTAAGTCAAACAACTTAATTAAATTGAATTACTATAATAAATTATAGAAAATATTATATGAATTGAGATGTGATATGAATACAAATGTTCAAAAATTAATTAAAATATAACATGTTGTAAATAAAATTATCAAAACCTATATAAAATAAATTATTATTTTTGAGCATGATATATTGATATAAAATTTTGACAAGTATAATGATCAAATTTTGGATGATTGTGGTAAAATTAAATTATACAATATAAGTCAAATTATTAAAATCATTAAAGTATGAAAAAATAGGAATACATTGTTCTATAAAAATATACAAGAAATAAAATATTATGACAAAATTTATAATATTTTAAATATAGTTATGATAGGAAAAATAATAAATCCACAAAGACATTAATTTTTCTTTCTTTCCTTTGTAATAACAGATTTTGCCCGGGCTTTAAAGGGCCCAATTTATAATCAACCTATGTGGCCCAATTAAAAACAAACTGAGGCCCAAACCGAATAGTGGCCCAAAACTGATCACCCTAGGGTTTCCAGGAAGCAACAGCGCCGCAACCGAGCCAAGGCCGAATCTTCCCGATCTTCACCTGCGAAACAAGGAAAGAAATCAAACAACATATGGAAAAAATCATAGATTTGAGAATCAAAGATATATCCAGATTTATTCTTTCTTTGATTTGTTTTCATTCGACTATAAAAGGACATCAAATACATTGTAATAGGGATTGGAAAAATCGAATAAAAATCAAGGCTTTACTTTCGCAACACAGAGAGCATAGTCGATTAAAAAGGTTGATATTTGCATTGCTATTTTTATTTTCTGTTATATATATTTTTTTGTTTTTTATTTATGTAATAATACAAATATAAAGGGAAGGAAAACACCTTTATTTGAGCCCTAACCACCGCGGACGGTCGAGGAAATCGTCACCGAGGACTGACGATTGGAAGCCGGAAGGTTTCTTTGCTTCTAGGGGCCCATTTGTCAATATTTCGCGAGATTTGAGCCCGGATCTAGGCTCAGGAGGTTAAGAAGGTTAAAAGGGGAATTTTCCCTTTTCCCGGCCACCGCGGACGGTGGTACCGGCGCCGGAGATAGGCGGCCGGCACGGTGGCCGGCGAAGGTCCGATGACCGACCGAGGGTTGGAGGACTGAAGGGTTGAGAGGTTTTTTTAAAGGATTTGTTTTTTTTTTAAAGTAGGTTTTGAAATGAAATTTGGGCTTTAATTTTGGCTTAAATAGCCAATTGAAAACGGCGCCGTTTTGAGGGGAGGATTCGCGCGTCGACCCGACCCGGACCCAGGATTCGCGTGTTTTTTATGCGGAGGGAAAAATTGCACTTTTAGCCCCTCTGCCTTTAAATGTCTTTATAATAAGGTTTTTTATTTTTTTTAAAATTCGCCCCGTAATTTATTTTAATTTCAATTTAACCCTTCTTGAACGACACAGTTTTAGAGGAGAAGGGAAAATTTCCCTTCCAGCCCCTCTATGTAATTCGCGCGTTCAATTTGGTCCTCTAGACTTTATTTATTTGCGGATTCACCCCTGTTTTTTTACTTCCGACCCAATTTAGTCCTTTCTCATATTTTTCTTAAATTCAGTATTTTTAATATTTTTTATGAAATTATTGTTATTATTATATGTATATATATAAATCTGTTTCTTTTGCATGTATTTACACTTTAGAAAACTAATATTTTTAGTATATTTTAGACACATGTTTTATTAATTTTGATATTATCTTAATTATTTTAAACTTATATATTTTCATGGATGTATGTATATTTTTATTTATTTCAGTTATTTGTCTATTAATTTATGTTTACATATTTTTTATTATCTTGTCCATTTATTTGATATTTTGCGAGGCCATTATTTTATTTATTTGTTTATATATTTACATTATTTCTATGCTATCGTAGTATTTATTATTGCATTATATATTTAATGTAGCATAACATTACATTTTTTACTCGATTTTTAAAATCAAACTTTTTCAAAATGGATATTCTTTTAATTAAAATAAAAGCTCATTATTGGGAATTCAACACGTTGTGTCCTAAAGTATTGGATGTGACGCATTGATTTCTCGAAATGAAGATTTTTTTAAAAAAAATCATAAAGGAAATTTTCCGAGTTTGGGATTATAAAGGAATTGTGCCTTAACGTATTGGATGTGATTTCTTAAATCTTGGATAAGCGAATGTTTTTTTACAATGAAGGAAATATTCCGAGTTTGGGATTCTAAAGGAATCGTGCCCTAACGTATTGGGTGTGTTTTCTTAAATCTTGGATAAGTGGATGTTCCTTTAAAGTTTTTCATTATACGAATATTTTGACCTAACTCATTTTGGAGGAAATTAGAATGTTGTGCCCTAACGCATTGGGTGTGGCATTTTTGCTTCTCTGAATTGAGAAGGGTCTTAATACGTAATGTTTTAAGTTTTTAAAAAAAAAATTATATTTTTAAAATTTTCGACCTTAAGACAATAATTAATTAACTAGGTACCAATTATTTTTTTGGGCGTAATGAGGGTGCTAATCTTTCCTCATACGTAACCGACTCCCGGACCCGTTTTCTAAAATTCGTAGACCAAAGCCGTTTTTTTAGGTGATCCAATCACACCCTAATAAAAGATTGGTGGCGACTCCCATTTATTTTATTTTTTTTAAAGTCGACAACCTAAAAATTTTGTTTTTCAAAAAAACGGTTTCGGCACCTTTCTTCATTCAAACACAAGAATAAAAATTATATCTCCTAAATAACCTTTGAAACCTATTTAATTCTGGTTATTAGTGGTCTTGAAAAGAAAATTTTTAATATAAATTTTGCTTTTTATTTATAATTCTTTTAAAATTCTTAAATTAGAAAAAAATGTTGGAATTCATGTTATTTTAAATTTTAGAATAATAATAATACTAATTAAACTAAAATTAACAAGTAAAACAAATTAGAGTGGAAAAGGAGAGAAATTGGATAAGATAATTAATGATGGATTACTAATTAGTAATTTAAATGATGACCTCTTCTTCAATTGATGCAAGACAGAAGAATCTAGATTTGGTTAAAAAGAAATACTACGGAAGGTTCTAGAATCCACAAGCCCAAACATTAACATCAATTAATTATATTACAATCCCATGACGTGGAAAACAATAAAACTGACATGGCCAATAAACACGCCATCTTTTCAACCAAATCGTCTACAAGTTAATACGGAAAGTGATGATAGGTTTTACGTTACAAACATAATTTTAAGATTTAGGTACCAATTATCTAATCATAACCGTATCATTTTTTCGTTAACAGTTATATATATATAACAAATCATTATAATATAATTAGAGCTAACAAACAAATTTCTATTCATGTTCGTTCGTTTATTTTTAAGTTTGTTCGTGTTAGTTAAGAATTTTAATTTTTGTTTATGTTTATTTATTTAAAATTATGTGTGTTCATGTTCGTTTGTTTAATGTTCACGAACATGTTCATTTAACAATAAAACATAGAATTGAACATGTTCACAAGCAATGTTAATAAATAACAAACAAACAAACAAACAATAAATACATACACACATATATTGTTTAGATATAAAATAGTCGAATATAAATATTAATAATTATATTATAAATTAAAAAAACAAACCAAGATAATTTTATTAATATATACTAATGGAATTTTATAAGAAAATATCATTAATAAATAAACGAGCTTGTTTGTGAACATAAACTAACCGAACACACCTTTGTTCGTGTTCATTCGTTTATTAAACAAACATAAAATTTTTGTTCATACTCGTTTGTTTAACTTAATAAACAAACGTTATACAAATGGTTCATGGGACGTTATATATATTTAGATCCCTAAATAAAACTAAAAAATGATATAAAATCTAATTAAACTTTTTTTTATAAACCTAAGGAGGAGGCGTTGTCAAGAATTTCAACTAAAAATGGATGTAAATTAAAATTTAATTTCAACAAAAATATTTTATTATCACTCCAAAACTTAAGTTGACTAGATGGCATCACTTTTAAGAAAAACAATATAAAATCATCTGTATTTAAAAATATATACATAATGTTAAATATATAAGAGGTTTGAATTTGATGTGATGCCATTGTGTATGTAAAATTGGGGTGAACATAATATATAATTAAAATTTTAAGATAATGGTAATTTTAAAAGAAAAAGAAAATATTTCAATTTTAGAGTAGTAGATTTGCTTTTTTTATAAGAATAGAATATATAAAATTTTAAATAGACACAAAATGAGTTAATTTTAAGACTGAATTTGTATCATATCAAAATTAATTCTAAATATAGATAACAAATCACAAGTAGGGATGGCGGGTTATATTTTGTATTGGACAGTTTTCCACTTGGTGACTTAACTAGTCTAAGAACTACTGAAACGCGTAACTCACTGGGTCCACTTAGCTTCCCGACTAAGCTGAGCCGAAGACCTTAAGAATTTGCGAGTCAATGCTTTGTATATGTATATATTGAACACTTACTTCATCTCCACTTGCAGACACACATATATCCTATTTTTCTGCTTCTTGAAAGCAAATAGAAATTTTGAGCTTTTACTTTTTTCTGGTTTAGTATAGTAGTCATCATAATAAGTTGGGTAGCAAGATCATGGACAACGTCCTGGAAATTGGGTTCAGATTCCTCCCACCAGATGAAGAGATCATCAGTTTCTTTCTGAAGAAAAAGATGATGGGTGATCATAAAACCACCCGCTATATCAGAGAGGTCGACCTCCTGAAGCATGAGCCCTGGCAATTACCTGGTAATCTACTAATTTTATCTCCCATTTCACTCATCATATGTTTTTATCTTGAAATTTGGGTTGGTGATTTTCTTTTTCCCCTTGAGAGGACAGCCATGTCTGTAGTACAGTCCACCTATCCAGAATGGTTTTTCTTCTATAAACTCAGCAAGATTTCCCAGAGAAAAAACGATCGTTCTACCAACGATGGGTATTGGAAATCAACGGGTGCGGATCGTCCCATCACTTGTGGAGATAGTCTGATTGGTACCAAGAAGACTTTGGTTTTCTATAAAGGCCGTACCCCTAATGGGCTCAGAACCGATTGGGTCATGCATGAGTTCCGCGCCACTGCCGACTCCCTTCCCCCTAATGCGGTAATCTTCGTGCACACATGACACGATCCATCCTCAAATCCCCCATCAAAGTTTTTTTCAGCTTTTGCTCTGTTTACATGTGTATGGTGAGTGATACATATGATTGCAAGTTACCAGATTTTATGGCTCAGATTACTTTAAATTCCCTTTGAAGTTTGTGGAGACGAACATCATGTAAATAGTTTTGTCTTGGGAATTAGATGGAGAGTTTAGTTCTGAAGATTGTTGCTTGCTTCCTGTTACTTACTAAATTAGGATCTACCGTTGTTTTTTGTCATATTAATCCACAATTGATTTAGTCCTGCAACTTTTATTTGTTAGATTCGGTAAACAATTGATAGCAGAGCATTTCTAACATGGAGGTCTCTTTTGGCCTTCAACTTCCATAGGATAACAGTTATGTGGTCGGCTACTTAAGGGGCAATGCTGCTGAGAAAAATGAATACTTGATTTCGAATGTTTATCAGCAATGTACACGTTTTGCAGCTTCTAGTTCCCAAGATAATGCCGTTGGGGCTACGTCTATGGAGGTGAGAAGGAACATGACTTACAAGCAACCTTTTTACTGAGTAATAAATAACCTTTGTTTCATGTGTGTTGAACTCACATATATTGATAATGCAGTCCAACAGTGCGGATTTTGATATTGCTTTGCGGATGTATATGGAAGAGGAAGGAATGTTTGATTCTGATCTCTCACCATCCGGTGGCTTGCACTGTTTCCCATCATCCAGTGCCATTTTCAATAATGACCAGAGCAGGATTGAAGAAGAACGTTTCTCCTTGGAGGATTTTGATTACCTACAGTCTGATGACTTGTTTGATGATGAAAATGAGTGGCAACGTCAATTCGTAAACACCATTGATGACGAAATGGAATTCTATGGTGCTCTGTTTCATAATCCAGATGAACGTACCAATGCAGAAGCTGAGTACAGGGACAATGCATGGGTAAAGAAACATTATAGAGTAGTTACCGTTGGAGATTTCTCCAACGGTGAGTAAAAACTGAGTCAGCACTATAGGAGAACAACAACTGCTTGAATAATGTCTGATACTGTCACGCATTATCACAGTTTCAAGTTTCTGATTATGAGGTTCTCCTATAGCGTCTTAGGATCTCCAGGGAATTGAAAGTCTATAGTTGTGTTCACATCTTGAAGAGGTCATGCAATGTTGCTTTCCTGTGGTCCAGGCAGTGTAATTATTTTAGTTGTCCTTGCGTCTTTTTAGAGTTTCATGTTTTTCACTCTTAAAATTTGACATATATCTTCCCCGTGTCTTTTTTAACAGCATGATCAAATTGTTCATATGTCTGATGGGACTTGCCATGGCCATTCGGAAGGACTCAATCAGAGGCGAATGGAAACTGGGGTTCATCATGATGAGGTCCTGATAATGGATTCTGGGGTTGAATCAGCGACAGTTACAGCCTATGAGATCAATTGTCTTGAACTGGTCCAGGAGGAAAGGTCTGTTAACTCAAGAGCATGCAAATCTGAATATAAGCCAATATCCCACAAGTCAGCGGTGCTGAGGCATCCTAGAAGAGTCCAATTGCAGGATAAATCTTTAGGGAAAGCAGTGTCCAGAGACAAGGTAAGTTAGTTAAACACTGTAGAAGGAAACTCAACTGCTTCAAATGTGGATTGAAACAACAACAATTCTTTCTTTACGACACTACTAACAGTTATTTGCTCCACATGCTTTCCTTTTGCAGACAAGAGAGAGTGGCATACGTGGTCCTGCTGTTCAACCTATCCAAGACAAGAAATCCATCCTGCAGGCTAACGAAGGCCCTAAAATGGATAGGGACAGGAATACAAAATTGATTGTGAACTGGAGATCTGAAGGATCATCTGGAAGCAGTAGAAAAAATTCTTTCAATTTCGTGGAGATGTCCCAGCTAAGCTGCAAAGCAGATCCAGCATTAGTATATTTTAGAAATTTAGTTTTGGGCTTGATTTTGTTCGTAGTTTTAGTTAGAGAAGTTATGTTTCTTAGATAGTTCAGACGTGTGTGTTTCCAGCATTCCATTATAGTAAGACATGCATGGTATTGCTATTCTTGTGTCCCATCTGTGATGGAAATTGGAATAATGGCCGTATAAAGAGTTTTCTTTACAGTTAAGCTGATTATATCTGTAGTTAAGTTGAAAAAAGCTAAATATTTTCAGAGCCATGTTTTTTTTTTAATTATAATAAAAAATATTTAGTTGTCTGTGGAACTGCAGTGATCTAGCCTTCTTTACTTTCTTGTATAGACCTCCAGGCTCCCCCTAATCGTAAACCTCATCTATGATCGTAATGGGGTTGGAGTTTCCATATCTTTAATGCATCCTTGTATTGCCTACAATTGCCACTAATATAAGGATGCAGAGGAGTTCCTTAATGTTCTTCCTCACCTATGGATTGCAGGGAGTTGCAGACTCAGTTTTTAGTTCTAGACCTGTGGTATTTTGTTCATGGAGGTTTGGGTTTCATGATCTCGCTTTACCCTTGGTTCTACAACCTATGAAACCTGTAAAATCCCAGGATAACTCAACAAGTGATGAGACCTTCCTCTCCAAACACATGGAAGTAATTGCATGCCATGATGCCAATGGAAGAATGTCTAAAACTGATATTATCATGGCTTAAAGGGGAACATAGAAGGACCAACAAAAGCAAAGACAGGGAAAGCGCTGAATGATGATAGTGAAACAGAGAAATCAGATCAGAATAGAAAGATATGGGGGTTGCAAGGTCCACCGTTGCACTTGCCTAGGAACTTCGCAAACATTGAATTTGATGAAAAATTATTATTACTAGGAAAGGAAAAAAAAATGTAAGCCTATGGAATCACTCCAAGTTGGCCAGTCGTGAAATTGGAAAAGAAAATTTAAAAACAGGGTTTTTTTTTTTTTTTTTTTGGGTGGGGTGGGGGGCATTCAGTTGGAACCTTATGCCCAAAGGCACAGTTAGGGTAGTTTCGGAGGAGCTTTCTCACAGTCTTACTGCACTGTTACATAAAATCCAGTCCTTAGCTCACTTCCTTGTCTTTGCCGCAAAGTTTTACCATTAAATTATCATTGTGACAGTACCTTCCCTTTATTTGTCTTCTTGTTTCATCATTTGTTTGATTATGTCTATCTTGTTTCTTCCAACACTCGGAATGAAATGAGGAAAACAAAAGGTACCGAATAATTCAGCCAAGTACCACTTGTGGAACAAAAAAGCACTCGGCATAAAGGGGTACATATTCAATCCAACAGATTTCCTACTCCATTACAATCGACGGAACAAAAACCTCCACCAAGATTCTCTGGTCCAAGCTATCCCTAAAGTGCAAGGTATCAGCGGATTAAAGCCTTGGGAATTACCATGTTCAAGTATTTTTTTTTTTTATATTACATCATGTTTATCTAGTTTCAGACACCCTCCATTTACGAATGTTCTTTCCATTTGTTTTGTGGGACATTTGAGTATACACGGATGATCATTACCCGTATCAAGAGGACAAACAAAGAAGGAAATAAAAGGACTTTGGTAGTAACAATTACAAAAGCAAGACCTATCCGATCATGCATGAATATGAGCGCACTGCTACAATTCCTGGACAGGTATGTTCCTTTTATCTATGCTGCTTAATTACCCTTATCCGAATTTCTCATTTTCTTTAATGCTGGTTACTTGGATTGTGTCGTTCCTTCATTTGTGTAGAGAACTTATATTCTGCGTAAATTAAAGAGAAAGTATGGAAAGGTTGAGGTTTCATGCATCGAAAGTGGTCAATCAAATCAATATTTGCTTCCTAACTTGGGAAATTATATTGCAAATAATGGAATTCAAGCTCAGGCCGCTAGATGCCATACGGTAATTTCGCTTTTTGTACTAATCATTTTTGCTCCATTTTCCCAAAAACTATGATAATGAACATATGCACGTAAAACTATCAATATTTGTCTACAAACGGTGCAGTATGAGTTAGATCCTAATCAGATATTGGCAGAGCTTAAAGTTATTAATGGCCATGAGGGGTTCGAATATCAATCTACGGAGTCGTGGAATTCACATCTTGTTGGTGATTTTCCAAAGAACCAGCGCTCCCATTTGCCTTTCAATTCTGGAAACCACATTGCTGGAAAGGCAACTCCAAACGTAAGCTTTTATGGGGGGTCTTTTTTTTAATAAAAAAATAGTGATCATTCTTATGGGTTAATAATGTTGACTAAATGGTTACTGTTGTATGATTTCTGTATCAGTTACTGATGAGGTACCTCAAGATCAATCAGGCACCAATGAAAAAGGCATATAATTTCGGAACTTGGTTGCTGCTGATGAAAGAAACAATCAAAGTAAACTGGTTGCTGAGAATGATGGATCGAGAATGCCTTCTAATTCCAAAATTGGTTCTGCAGAGGATTCAGTCCGAATAGTAAGATATGTGTGTGTGTGTGTGTGCAGATTAAAAGCATTTATGTAGAATTAAGGTTCGGTTGTCTATGATTTAGGACTCATCAAATTTGGGTGGAGATTATTCAACGGATGAAGTGTTTGCAGAATTAGAAGAGCTTTCAGAAGTAAATTGCTTTGCAAGAATTTTCATTTATAACTAGTGTTGTGTGTAGATATGATGAAAACACGATGATAAACTTATCAAATACTTGTTATGGTGATTCAGGTCCAAGGAAACAGGTTTGGGCAATTGTTTGATGATTGGATTTCATTTGAGGAAGAAATACCCAGTTTTTGTAGCAATTCCAACGAAGAACAAAATCTAACAGCCATTAATGGTAGCTTTAGCTTCTCATTTACCATGAATACATCCAGAAAAAGGTCACGCACTGAGGACATGTAGTGTCTCGCTCAATACCTCATTTGTAATATGGGAAGTCTTTAGAAGCAGTAAAACAAAAGTATTTCAAGGCAACTCTTTGCCAGCACGACCAACCTTTGTAGAAGCCCCTTGGGCACTCTCCTTCGGAGTCGGTTTTGATTGCTTTGAATCTCTTGTTTTTTGTTTTGGTTGTTTTTATGCAGTTCTTTTACTGCTTTTTGGTATGCTTCTCTAAATGTAAAGCTCTCTCTGTAATTGCAAAACTGTTGTTGCACCTAATATTATTCAATATGTCGTAACATTATGAGTAACAATATCAGTTCGTAAGTATGATTGATCTTTATGTTGGTGTAATTTTTGTTACAAAGAGAGGAAGAGAAGAAGACAGAAGAAAAAAAAAAACAAATTTAGAAAATAATGGAGAAGGTTATCGCTTCAACTTCACACACACAAATCATTTTATTAAAAAAAGTTAAAAAAAAAATACAAATTAACCTAAATGATATAGGCGGCCTAACACTGAGTAAAAAAAAAAAAACATAAAGTAAAAGAAAACTTACAGCAGAAAAATTAAACTTAAAACAGCTAGTAGTTACTACTGGAAGCCTAAAAGAAGTGACATACAAAACATATATCAAACTCAAAATAGATCAACACTCCACCTTGAGGTTGATCTTGGACATACCAAGCTCACGCTTGAGAAAAGAAATTTTATTCCTTGAAAGAGACTTTGACATCAAATCAACAACTTGCATCTCAGAGAAACAAAATTCCATTTTGATCAGCAAATTTTTCTGACCTCACGAATAACATGAAACTTCACATTGATGTGCTTTATTCTACCATGCTGAACTGGATTTTCAGCAATGGCAATACCCGACTTATTGTCACACAAAAGGACAATGGCACTTTCTTGCTCAAAACTAAGATCACAAAGCAAATTTCTCAACCAAATTGCTTGGTTTGCAGCAGCAGCAGCAATATATTCTACTTCTACAGTTGACTAAGCCACAACTTGTTGCTTCATAGAACTCCAACATATTGCACTTGAGCTAAGGTTAAAAACATACTCGGATGTATTCTTCATGTCATCCAAACTCCTTGCCCAATCATTGTCAGAATACCCAATCAACTTTACATTTCCTACCTTTAAATAATTTAGCCCTTCACTTCTTATGCCCTTCACATACCTGAAAACCCTCTTGACAACTCCCAATTGAACATAAGTCGGTGAACTCATAAACCTTAATAACAATGTTGCAGGGAACATTAAATCGGGTCGTGTTGCAGTCAAGTCAAGTAAGCTTCCAACCATGCTTCTGTAAATAAAAGGATCACAGAGTTTCTCACTATCATTCTTTGACAACTTCAAGTTTAGAGGCATTGGTGAGTCAACTCCTTTGAAAAATTCCAACTTAAATTTCCTTAGAACGTCTAAGGCATACTTTTGTTGTGAGATGAAGATATCATCATTCCTTTGATTAATTTCCTTCCCAAGAAAGTAGCTCATCAAACCAAGATCAAACATATCATATTCTTTTTGCATACTCAATTTGAATTCTGAGAGAGCTTTATTATTGCTTCCAATCACAAAAAAACCATTAACATAAAGAGAAACAACAAGCAAGTCAGCATTCATACCTTTCTTAAGATATAAAGTAGCTTAATTAGTGCTCATCTGAAAACCCAACTTCTGCAAATAAGAATCAATTCTGCAATACCAGGCCTTTGGTGCCTATTTTAGGCCATAAAGAGCCTTCTTAAACTTGTACACTTGATGTTCCTTTCCAACAACCAAAAAACCTTCAGGTTAACAAACATAGATATTTTCTTCAAGCTTTCCATTCAAAAAAGCTGATTTACATCCAAATGAAACACATTCCAGCCCAATTGACCTGCAATAACAATAAGTAATCTGATGGTATCATGTCTAGCAACTAGTGCAAAAGTGTCACCATAGTCAACTCCACCTATTCGTGCATACCCCTTTACGACCAACCTAGCCTTATGCTTGAACACAGTGTCATCAGGATTAAACTTAGTTCTATTGGTGTGTCGTTGAAAGCACAAAAAATAATCTATCCCTATAAAATAACGAAAAGAATAGTGTAAGGGAAGTAGGGTCAAATTCTAAGGGACTGGATTTGCACAACTTCTTCTTCCTCGAGATCCCGGGCACAATCGTGCCCAAGAAAAACGACGTACCTGAAAAAAAAAGACAGAATTAAAAATATGGACGAATTGAGATTGTATAAATTGAAACTGAAATTGTAAAAATTAAACAGAATTAAGAGAAGGGATTCTTTGATTTGAGGGGTTCCAGCCTCCGGTTAACTCGATCCTCCTTGAGTTCAATCCTAGGTTTTTAGATGATCTTTCTCATGATAAAATAAGCCAGTTATAGTGGAAGATGAAGCCTACGACCACTAACTCCACTTAGATTTTAGACTTACGATTTAGAGAAACCTAACTCTAGCCAACCGTCACTTTTGTGGGATCGTCTTACACTAGATCATCATTTCTCAATGGCGAATGCCACGCCATTTTCTCTCTTGGGCTTGAAAACCACTGACTCGATAAGCTAACGAACCGATTGTGCAACCTTCCCAAAACATACAAAGCGGCTGCTTTTGCACAAGATGAAAAGATCACTTTTGGAAGGATATGGACAGAAGTGTCAGTCCCGTAATGCGGAGAAACGATAAATACTATTGAGAAGGCTAAGTGCGGATTCTAAACCTCATTAACCTTTTTTAAGGAATCTCGACAACCTTTGGCTAGATGAGTTTAGTGGCTCATACTTTTCGAGAAAAAAGAAATAAGTTTAATAAAATGAAATTTTATTGAATAATAAAAGGAACAAAAGCTAAGAGCTTTAGGGAGACAGAGTTTTTATAAAAAAGATGAGTCCCTATTTATGTCACTCCATCCCCTATTTATAGTATATAGAAAACCTAGTTTGTTTCTATTTAAACTCTAAAAGATAAATAAAGATAAAAGTTGAAATTAAATCTAAATAATAATCCTAACAATAATCCTAATAAAATTTAAATTTAAATAGAGTCTTATGTGTATAAATCTCTTCTTTGAATTTTTGCCCCCAAGTTTTTCACACTTTGTATTTTTGGCACTACTTCTTTCCTATTTCGTATGCTGACCCATTTTATCTTTAAATTCATGCTTTTTGCCTCCAAATTTCCTTTTGCCTTCAATTTAGCTCCTACAATATAAAAAACCATAAAAGACACAATTTAGTAGAATCATACTCAAAATATATATGCAATTAATACATAAAAGTATGTCATTTTAGAGTATTATCATATTCCCCCTACTTAGCCATGCTTGTCCTCAAGTATGGTTCTTATCCACTGTGAAATTTAGATTTTGTCATAAAAGAAGTATAACTCCAAAGTTTTATAAAAATTAGGCATAATGCATATGAAAAATAAAGAGAACCTTTAACTTGCTTTAAGTAAAACTTGAAAAAGTATCCCAACTTAAACACACAAAAATTAAATTGTCTTGGATTATTTCATGAAAATTAGGCAATTTACTAAACTTAGCAAGAAACCCTATTTGTTTCCACCCTTAGTCCCCAAATGCAATTCTTTATTATTATTTTTTACTTGTTTTTCCTTCTTCTTATTTTTCTCTTTTTTTTTCTTTTCTTAAAATATATTGAACCTTTTGACGCGAAGAGAGATGACAATCAAGTACCCCACCCCGGTTACTCAGGCCAACACATTCTTAAAAATTTTTGTTTAATTCCGATTAGCGGAGTTTTACCTAACACATCACACAACCTTTTGATGTGAAGTAGGATGACAACCCAAACACCCTACCCTGGTTAATCAGTCGGTCACGTTTTAAGCTGCGCTTATAACCACAGAGGCATCAAAATTTATTATTATCATGAAACAAAATTTTAATTTTGGAGGACTAGGAAAAAATAATCAAGTGCCAAAAATAAGTTTCGGCAGCTACCTAACAGTCATGAAAATAAATTTAGCATACAATTGTATTAAGTGTCCTTTTTGCATTAAACTTAATCGATTTTGCTATAAGCAAGATAGTGTTAACTTTATTAATCACAATCATTTTAGCCTAATTGAAATAAAACAGTGGAGATGAAATGAAACTAGCAAAATCATGACTAACTCAGTAGACAAGAATCATGCTCGCAGGTCAAACAGTGGGCAATTCCTGGTTAAAATCTTGGGCATGAAAAGATGCATAATATTCTAAAAAAATGTGGGCAGAAACGAGCACAAGGTAGTAGCAACAGTAACACAACAGTAAAAACAATAGATACAATGACAGAAATAATGAGAAATGCCTCCCCTACTTAAAACACATTGTCCTCGATGTGAAAGAAAAAAAAATATGTGAGAAAAAAGTTTTTAGAAAAACTCCCTATGTAGTCACTGTCGTTTACGCATAGTTGCAATGAGGGGAAGGTTTGGCGTCGCGTGGAGGAGAGGAATGATGGAAAGGCTGCGGTGTGGCTCGTATTCCTAGCCATGGTGATTTGAAAATCGTTGGTGAGGGTGAGGGAGAGGGTTAACGGCTGCTTGAGGGAGTTTTGGGTGAATATGGGTGAAAAATTAGGGTTTGAAAGTGTAGGAGGAAGGGTGTTTGGCTATAGGGTGGGTGTTTGGGCGTAGGTTTGGTTAAGTTTAAAGTAAGGATGCACTATTCCTATCTGAATTAGGGTAGAATATGAGGTTTTGCTAAAACATACCATTCCTTCAAGATGTCGTTCCAATTTTAATTTTTCTTCTGGACAATTTTTCTGGATATAAGAAGAGAGAATAAAATTTATTAACATAAAAATAAAATAAAATAAAATAAAATAAAATATATATAAATAAAATAAAATAAAAATAAAATTAGGTTGCATCCCAACAAACGTTTGTTTAACGTTGTTAGCTTGACCCCCCAACTAGTATTAGGGCTGTTCTAGTTGAATTCTTTCGTTTGTATGGGCTTGAAAATTTTCCTTTTTTTTTTACGACATCCACCATGTTTGGGTTCAATCGTCCTTGCGCCTCTTGCTTTGGTTTCGTTTTTTCTTCCAAGAAAACCTTATGTGTGCCTGTCAAGGGGTTAATCCCTTTTAAGTCGACAATGGTCTCATCATTCTCCAAAAATGCGTATTTGAGATGCTTAGGAAGTTGTTTGAATTCCAGATCTGGTGCCTGCACAACAAAAGGTAGAAGTTTAGTATCTATAGGAGCCAACAATTCATTAACAGATTCGCAAATAGATCCTGAATCGAAATTATCATCAAAAAATGTTTCAAGTTTATCTTCATAAGGTGACTCAAAAGTTTCTTCTACTAATGAGTCAATTACGTCGACACGATTTATGTTTAAGATTTCACTCGGGTGACTAATAGCGTCATAAACGTTAAACTTCATGAACTCCCCGTCAAACTCTATCGTGAGGGTTCCACTACGGACGTCAATCTTAGTATTCGTAGTACTAAGGAAAGGTCACCCCAACAAGATGTCTGAAGACCAATGAGCGTTATTCTCTTCTATTTTTATCACATAAAAGTCTGCAGGACAGATAAATCCGTTGACTTTCACTAATAAGTCCTCAAGGACTCCTTCGGGATGCACAATAAACTTGTCTGCTAATTGAATGATAACACTTGTTTTCATAAAAAAAACCCACGTTAAGTGATTCATAAATAGAAAAAGGCATTACATTTATGGAGGTCCCTAAATCACACATAGCTTTTTTAATTCCTAAGTGGCCTATTTTGTATGGTATTGCAAACATGCCCCTGTCTTTACATTTTGCTAGCATCTTCCGTTGCAACACCGCAGATACATTTTCACCAACACTTACTCTTTCATTTCCAGTCAATTTTCGCTTGTTGGAACAAAGTTCCTTAAGGAACTTGGCATATCGCGAAATTTGTTTAATGATATCCAACAATGGTATATTGATCTCGATGTTTTTGAATGTTTCAAGGATCTCTTTTTCCTCCACACCTCTCTGATGTTGTTTCAATTGTCCTTGAAACAGAGGTTGAATTATGGGCAGTGGAGGTTTTGTTCGGACCTGTTCATCATTCTTTTCCTTTTTTTGGGCAGAATCTTGATCAAGATTCATGCCAGGATTTGGTTCCAGTACTTTTCCACTTCGCAACATCACTATATTTGCGTGTTTTCTTGGGTTAGGTTCCGTTTGTGATGGTAGCTTTCCTTATGAGTTCATTTTCTCAACTGATGTGGTCAATTATCTTATAGAGGCCTCAACTTTTTGTTAAAAATCAAGCATATTAGCTACTAATTTATTGATGATGGTTTCTAGAGAGGCACCTAAATCTCGCGAATGTTGTGGAATTATGTTTTGGAATGGATGGTTGTCCCTTGGGTTAGCTTCGTAACTCAAGTTAGGATGATCTTTCCACCCTGGGTTATAGGCATTAGCATAAGGGTCATATCGCCTTTGGGGTGGTCAAGGAAAATTCCCCACAACATCCAAATAGGCTATAGTATCATCACACAAACTAGGACATCCGTCTGTTGTATGTTTGGGTGTTGCAAAAATTCTGATGGTCGGGTTGGTCCTATTTTTACTACAAAAAGAGAATTTATGATATTAGTAAGTTGATCAACTTTATCTTCTAAAGCTGAAATACTTAACTGGTGAACCCTTCTAGTGGGCTCAAGATTGGCTCGGAATTGTTGAGTATTTGTAGCCATCGTGGATATCAAGTCCCTTGCCTGTTAGGGAGTCATGTTGACGAATGCTCCTCCACTGATGACATTTACCATATTCATCTCCATGGGCTTTAAGCCCTCATAGAAGTATTGGAGTAGAGACTGTTTTGTTATCCCTTGTTATGGGTAACTTGCACACAATTTCTTGAATCACTCCCAATAGTCGTAAAGAGTCTCCACATCTTTTTTCCTTATCCCAATAATCTCCTTTCTTAATTCAGCCACACACGATGCTGGAAAAAACTAGTTGAGAAACAAACAGGAAAGATCAGTCCAAGTTGTAATAGTTCCAAGAGGTAGGTAAAACAACCATTCCTAGCAGAATCTGCTAGGGAGAAAGGGAAAGCCCACAATTTGATTTGATCCTCAGTTACATCCTGAGATTTCATACTAAGACAAACCATATGAAACTCTTTTAGATGTTTGTGTGGATTTTCATTTTGTAATCTGTAAAAAGTTGGTAGTAACTGGATTACTCCTGACTTTAGTTCAAAATTAGTATCCATAGTAGGATACGCAATGCATAACGGCGGTTGTTCTACAAGAGCTTCGGCTAATTACCGAATCATTTGAGCCATAGGTTGATGTGCTAGATTCGAGTTTTCATTAACCCTAGCGTTAAGCACTTATTCTGGCGGATCAACTCCTATTCTTTCATTCTCTAGTGTTTGAGTAGGGTTTTCGTTAACCCTAGACTCAATTTCGTCGCCTGCTTCTATTTCTGGCGGTGGGTTACTCTAAGTCTCTACCACCTCTGATTGCTTTTTACGTTGCTTTGTTTCCTTGCGATTAGCTTTCACAGTCTTCTCTATTTCTAAATCAAACACAAGAATACCTGGAGTAAATTTTCTCATAAAAAAAAGATTAGTACGTTACCAGACCCCGGCAACGACTCCAAAATTTAATATATCGTTGAAAGCACCAAAAATAACCTATCCCTATAAAATAACGAAAAGAATAGTATAAGGGAAGTAGGGTCAAATCCTCAATGACTAAATTTGCACAACTACTTGTTCCTTGAGATCCTAGGCATAGTCGTGCCCAAGAAAAATGGCGTACCTGAAAAAAATAAAAAAAAGATAGAATTAAAAATATGGCCGAATTGAGATTGTATAAATTGAAATTGAAATTCTAAAAATAAACAGAATTGAGTGAATGGATTCTTCAATTTGAGGGGTTCCAGCCTCCGATTATCTTGATCTTCCTTGAGTTCAATCCTAGGCTTTTAGGTGATCCTTCTCATGGTAGAATAAGCCAGTTATAGTGGAAGAGGGTGCCTACGACCACCAGCAATACTTAGATTTTAGACTTAAGATTTAGAGGAACCTGACTCTAGCCAACCGTCACTTTTGTGGGACCGTCTTACATTAGATCATCATTTCTTAATAGCGAATGCCACGTCATTTTGTCTCTTGAGCTCGACAACCACAGACGCAGTAAGCTAACGAGCCAACTGTGCAACCTTCCCAAAACATACAAAGTAATCGCCTTTGCACAAGATGAAAAGATCACTTTTGGAAGGACATGGACGGAAGCGTCAATACCGCAATGCGGAGAAATAATGAATACTCATTGAGAAGGCTAAATGCGGATTCTAAACCTCATTAACCTTTTTTGAGGAATCTCGACAACCTTTGGCTAGATGAGTTTAGTGGCTCATACTTTTTGAGAAAAAAGAAATAAGTTTAATAAAATGAAATTTTATTGAATAATAAAAGGAACAAAAACTAAGAGCTTTAGGGAGACGGAGTTTTTATAGAAAGGATGAGTCCTCATTTATGTCCCTCCATCCCCTATTTATAGTATATAGAAAACCTAGTTTGTTCCTATTTAAACTCTAAAAGATAAATAAAGATAAAACCTGGAATTAAATCTAAATAATAATCCTAACAGTAATCTTAATAAAATTCAAATTTAAATAGAGTCTTATGTTTATAAATCTCTTCTTTGAATTTTTGCCCCCAAGTCTTTTACACTTCGTATTTTTGGCACCACTTCTTTTCTATTTCGCATGTTGGCCTATTTTATCTTTAAATTCACTCTTTTTGCCCCCAAATTTCCTTTTGCCTTCAATTTAGCCCTTACAAGATAAAAAACCATAAAAAACACAATTTAGTAAAATTATACTCAAAATATATATGCAATTAACACATAAAAGTAAGTCATTTTAGAGTATTATCACCTATACATCCACTTCACACCTATAACATGTTTATCGCTAGGTAGATCAATCAAGAACCAAGTATCATTTGTGTTGAATGTCTTAGAAGTGATTCATTTTATAGTGTAAATGAGAGAGTTTTGTAGAATATGATTTCTTTTGGTGAACAATCCACTATGATTATTTCTTTTATTTATTATTTATCTTATGATTAATTATATTAATTAAAATAAAATAATCCTTATTATTTATGTCTTACTTATTTAAATTAGATAGAGATAAAATAAAATAATTTCTTTATAACAGAAATCTAAAAGGATTTATTTTTTATTTATCTCTTAATTTATTTAATTGAATTAAAAAAATTGATGTCATGACATTAGGTTTAATCACAAAATTTAATTGGGCAACTTGTAGCCCAAATTTTCCTTATCAATAATCACATGCATAATTGTTATTGAGTGTAAAAGGTAGGTGACTTTTGAAACCATGATGGTCATTTAGGGGAGAAGCCAGAAATTTTTTTAGGAGGGAGAAATTAAATTTTAAATTTTAAATTTTAATAGCCTGTATCTTTATAATTTTTAAAGGATTAAATCAAAATTTATCATTTTTAGGGGGCAAAGTGCAATTTTACCTTTACTAATTTAAAATTTTAAAATTTCTAAAGGGCCTAAATAAATAATTTTCCATTTTAAGGGGGACCGGGGCCTCAGCCAGCCACCCTAGATACGTCATTGTGGTCACTGTTGTACCAGTATTGACCATATTGGTTGGTGTGTGTCGTTTTGGTTCTAAATCAGTATAAAATAATTCAAGTTTTGTTTCAATAAAAATTTTTGATGTGTTCTGATCCATTTTGACTAATATCAACTTATACCAATGTGTGTCAACCTTTACTAGTTGATACAAGATTTTGACATTTAAAACCAATTTGTAATGTTTTTGTCCTAGATATTTTTTATTTGTTACATTAAAATAAAATACAATTATTAAGTTAAATTATTTTTTGAATAGATTAAATTAAGTTATTTAACCTAATTAATAATAGTAAAATTCATATTTGTATAAAAACACATTACTACATATGTAATTAAGGTGCATTTGCATGTATATTAATGGCTGAATGCTCAAATTGGGTTCAAAATTTTTAAGGGGTCAAACCTTTTAAAATAGTCAAATAATGGCTAAATTTCTTTAGACATGCTCAAATAAAGGTCCAACATTTCAAAATAGTCAAATAAGGGCTTAAATTTTTTTAAGGTGCTAAAATAAAGGCTTTTCAAATGTTGTATATAATGTTTCAATATTTTTTTTCAAGTAATATCTAATTCAATGGCCATATTTATTATTTTAAACACGACAAAAATTACCTAATTTTGTACTAAAATTAGGTGAAGTGCTTGAAAAGCCTTTATTTAAGAACTTTTGAAAATTTGTCATTATATAACCATTTTGAAAAATTTGATCTGAAATTTTAAAAGAGAAAGATTTGGCCCCACTTTGATGATTTAGCATATATTAATATATAATTTATTAAGAACTAGAAATTAAGGGTGAGCATTCAATCGAATCAAACTGAATTGAATCGAATAAAAAATTTTCGAGTTAATCGAGTTTTCGGATATTATTTTATCATCCTAACTCAATTTGAAATTTTCTTGAATCGAGTCGAGTGAGATGAAATTGAATCGGATCAAATCAAATATATTTTTCAACTTAAATTTTAAAAATGACTTTAGTGTTGTTTATGTTTATGTAATTTTTCAAAAAAAAATTTTCCTTAAAGTTTTTAAACATGATCATACAACGAAAAATTAAAGTAAATAAGTGAATAAATAAAAGCAATACAGCATCAACCCAAATAAACAACATAAGTCCAAATAAACAACAAAAACAATACAACAAGATTATAATAAAAAAATATAAGCAAAAGTCCAAGTAAACAACATGGGTCGAAGTAAACAACAACAATGTTATTAAAAAAAAAACATAAGCAAACGTCCAAAATACAGTAGAAACCTACACCAGTCCAAAAAAAAAAAAGAACACAACAAAAGTCCAATAAACCAGAAACAATAACACACCAAACTAATAACAATGACACATTAGTTCAAAAACCATTATAAAATAGTTTAAGTTTCTTTTTGTGCTTCAAACACCGTTGATAATCTTGAAACATCTAGTAAAAGTATTGAATGAGTTAGTTAAATGATAAAAAAATGTTTGCAAAAATAAACTAAATAAACATTTAGCTTTATAAACTAATGCAAAGTATATTACCTTCTTGATCTTCGGGTATTTTGGATAAGTCTAGCAAATTTAAAACAAAAGTGTTAGTTAAATTATAAGAATGCTTACTAATATAAATAACACAAAAGCTTATTTTATAAATTAAAATTTATATATTATCATTAGATTTCCGAAGCCAATCTTATGTGCAAACCAAAGCCTCAGCCATGAGAGGAGTTAGAGAACTTCTAAAACTATCGAGAACACGTCCACCCATGCTAAATGCACTTTTTAAGGCGACTGTTGAGATAGGAATAGCAAGAATATCTCGAGCCATTTGTGCAAGAATGGGGAATCTAGGACTGTTCATTTTCCACCACAATAACAAATCAAATGAACTTGAATTGTTTACTTCTTCATCCTTGCCCAAATATCTATCCAACTCAGATTTGCATTCTAATCCAACTTGTTTCTTCTTCTTAAGGTATTTTTGCTTGGCCAAGCCCGTTTTCATTTCTGATTGATCTATTTTCATTGAACTGCAAAGATTTGTCAAAGAACTAGATCTACCTTTAAACAATTGAATTCTCCCGGCATTAGACGAATACTCATTGAACAAGCAATGCAATTCTTTATCAATCATTTTCATAATGTCATTAGCAACATTAGGAAAAAGCAAGTTGACCCCAAAGTCCAAAAAACTCATTTTACATCGCGGATCAAAGATGACCGCCAAGTAACTAGCATGTTAATCTTGTTTCCTTCACCCCAATACTTATTATACTTATCTCTCATTTTGGAAGTCATAGAAATTATGTCCAGATCTCCATAATCTTTCCACCCATAAAAAAGACAATACACATCCGTCAATACTTCAAAAAGTGAATGAGAGGTAACATGCAAAGATCCAGACACCTTCAGTGTAAGATGATAAAAGGCTCTAATACTTTTATAACTCTTCGAGCAATTTCCCAATTATCAAATGTAGGAACTCCATCTCTAGCTGTATGGTCAAGAAAAAAATTATGATAATTACATACATATGATTCAAATGCACGCTCATATTTTTCTGCCATCTTTAACATAATATATGTTGAGTTCCATCTAGAAGGCACATCTAAACACAATTGAGCCTTACTATCTATTATTTCTTCTTTTACCTTTTGGTTGAATTTTGTCAACCTCGATGGTGATGCTCTTATATACCTCACAGCACCTCTAACTCGATCCACAGACATATAAGCATCCTTAATACTGTATTGCACAATGAGATTAAGAATGTGTGCTACACATCTCATATGCATAAATTTTCCATTTACATCAGAAGCATTTCGATGATTCAATTTCTTTCTCAAATATTCAATGGTAACACTATTGACGGATGCATTATCAACCGTAATAGTGAAGACCCTCTCAATCCCCCAATCTTGAAGACATTTTTCAAGGGCTTGACCTATGCTTTCACCTCTATGAGTAGATATTGGGCAAAAATTTATAATTCTTTTTTGCAACCTCCACTCATCATCCACCCAATATGTTGTTAAAACCATATAAGATATCCTCTGTAATGAAGTCCAAGTGGCTATCGTCAAACAAATTCTACTTATATCTTTTTCAAAATAATTCTTCATTACACTCTTCATGGAGTTAAATAAATCAAGACAATCCCTTCTAATTGTCTAACGAGATGAAAGACTAAACCGTGGGCATGCTATAGAAAGAAAGTATTTGAAACCCTATCCCTCTACGATTTTAAAAGGCAATTCATCTACAATTATCATACGAACCAATGCCTTTCTAACAACATCTTTATCAAACACCCAAGTCGATAAATCTATTGTTAATTGGCTAACCTTCACAAATGATAATTCTTATTGCTTCAGGTCAGAAGTATTACCTTGAGATCTTTTTAGGCATGTTTTCAAATGGTTATTCAAATTCGTTGTAGAACTCGGAGTTGTTTCATGGTGTAAGTAACATCTCAAGCATTGCACCTTCCTCTCTTTTCCCCCTCTTAAGTCACAAATTTGCTGAAATGGTTCCAACAAGCTTCCCTTGGAATAATCCTTTTTTGAGCATTTTCCTTGGTTGTTGTTTGACCATCTCTACTTGGGGAAGAATTTTGTGAACTTTGAGTTGAACCATCTCGTTTTGGATCATTCATCTACAAGTAAACATTTGTTGCAATCATTAGACATGACCAATAATTGATTTATCCAACGGAAGATTAAATTTATTAATGATATAAGAAAAGATTAGTTTTTCATATATAATAAAAAATCATTTTAAAATTAAAGGGTGACCAAAGAATGATGTTGTGGTAGGCAACACTTAAAGGCCTGCATTTATTTAAGACCAAGGTCTATATGGTGGAAACTATCATTAGTATCTAACTAAAAGCAAGCTGAAGCTTTTATTACAAAATTTTTTAGATATACCAGACTTGTCCTCATCTCCTTCTATGTAATAAAAATCAATAAAATGAATTAAAAAATGCTGACACTTTTTGGAGTTTATTTCTAAATGGGTTCTTAGATTATAGTGGCAAGAAAAATGTTATCACAAACTTCAATAAAAAGTAAGAAAACTTCAAGAGCTGCAATCTAGACACCCATATATTGACGTTTTAATCTTGTGCTTCTTAAGCCAAATAATCCTCTTTTATAGTTGCATTCAACATGCATGTGACAGCTTGTAAAGCCTCTATCCTACAACTAATAAGACAATAGAAAACAACTTCAATTTGAATATAAGGCCACAAAAACACCCAAATGAAACCGGCCTGAAGACACCACTTATATATGTAGGTCAAATGCCAACTGAATCAATGGCAAAACAAGCAAACTATAACCATAAATCAACAAAGAACATACAAGGCAATGCATGTCCAGCCCCTAGGCTTTGATATTATGCTAAGCACCCAAAACCATTGCTAACTGATTGTCAAAAGATGGAAAAGGCCAAGTCGAGTTTGAGGTCACAATAGGCTCCTAACTGAGCTACTGGTCCTACAACTGCAAATGTTTAACATTTCATTAATTAATTTCTTTCAAACATCTTATTAAGAAGATAACTAGTAGATGTCACCTAAATTAGGACTTAAGCATAAGTATCAAACCAAAATGTGTCTAGATGCTTAATTCACATCATTAAGAAGAAGAAGCCAGAAAGCAAGAAATGACTTCACCAAGAGATACCAGCAAACCAACCTTCACTTCAGAAAAATGAGATATCTTTGTCTAAAACAAAAGTCTAGGGCATCTGCACTCAAACAAGTTAAGAATTCTTTCATTTTAAAAAATTAACCAGAGTAGCATAGACATTAAAGTTTAAATGAATGCCACTCAAATTTTGCATAAAAGCTATTTTTATTATTCTTAGTATGATGATGATTGTGCCTCATTCTATAACAGGAAACAGACAAGTGGAAAAGGAAAAAATAGAGTCTTTAAAGATGAAAAATGTTTCAAAAAAACAACCATCATGCATTTAAACAGTAAAAAATAGAGACATGAAAATAGATCAAAAATCATTCAACTATTCAAAAATGTTTCGAAACAAACCTTAAAGATGCAAAATATTCGAGCTTAAAATGGAAGAAAACAGAGCGCGTTGGTTAGAAGAAACAACAACTCGATTTGGAGGTAAGGATTTTGATTTGAGGGTTTGAATGAACTGATAATTAAGAAGAAAAACAAGGACAGAGGGTTTATGTTAAATATTTTTGAATAAGAAATAGAAGAACAGAGTTAGGGTTTAATTTAGGGTCTTTTGAGAAGAAAATAGATTTTGGGGTTTAAATTGAATAGAAATTGAGAGAGAAGAAAAACCTAATTTAGACGATGGAGTTTGCTAGAATAAGGGTTTGATTTGGGGGAGGAATTGGGGAAATGGACTTGTGGGCAGACGAGCTTGGAGGGAAATGGGATAAAATAAAATGGTTTGGGATTAGGGGCAAATTGGGTTAAAGTAAAAACCTAAAATTTTAAAAAAATTAAAAATATAGTTTATATTCGGTTTATTTGAATTATTCGAATTCAAAAATTCAACTCGACTCGAACTCAAAATTCAAAAAAAAAATTCAAGTTGATTCGATTAACTCGAATTGAATAATTCAAAATTTGATTTTTTTTTTCGATTTTTTCGAATCGAATCGAATTTTGCTCACCCGTACTAGAAATTAAACCATAATTAGATATAAGATATTTTAAAAATATTGATAAACTTAAAATCAATATAATGAAACACATTAACCAATACCTATTGGTACCAAAACAAAAACGATACTTCAGTTGTTACCAAAAAAACCGATGCCATTGTTAATATGGTATTGATAACCTTGCTTGAAGTTTAGTTACTTTCTATGTTAAAAAGATTCTTCATCTGTAAATTAAGATTCATGTTATACACCCTACCCAGTATGAACATGTGGCATCACAAGAGGATATCTAAGAGGCATTCGCGGATGGCCCTTCGCCTCACATCTATTTTGTTTGTTTTTCATCTAAAGACCACCCGAATAGTCTGTCATCTTGTATCACCCAACTGGTCACTACTGGGTGACTAGCCACTTGGGAACCTTGTCTCCAAGCCACTTACTTTTAGTGAGAACACACTCACCTCTAAGAGGAGACCATTGAGGCATAATAACCTCGTACTATCTCAGTAAGGAGAATGTTAGAGCAGTAACATACTCGACAACAACCCATATATAATGGTTTTGTCGCTTGGTTGACCCCATGATCACCATGTCTTGGATTTGTCGATGATGTGGCATTACAGGGCATGGGACCTTCCTCCTTATAAATACCCTATGGAATGATGGAGGAGGGAACATCCTCAAGCATTTACCTGCACGCATTTTCTCTTGCTGCCTTACTCTTCCTTGACTTATCTCTTTTTTGGCTCTTCGTCTACTGAAGTGAATTGGTCCTTTTAACACCACTACCTTTTCCTCTTTATCTCCTCTATTATTTTACACAATATGATTAATAATTTCTTGAAGTTAGTAATGAAATGAGATAACCCATGTAACCTTGTATTTTTAAGGATAAAATAATGGTGAACTTCAATTATATATACATATACTATTTAATCTCGATAGAGTAATTTAAACTTTTGTTTTGGAGCATCATTTGTATTCCTCTCCACGTTTTCTTCCATTATTGCATTATTATAGAGACTATTCTTGTCGAGATTTGGTTGGATAATTATTGGAATTTTCATTTAGTAGTTTAAGTGAATAACTTACATTAGGATGATTCTAAAAACTAAGGTTTTTAGGCACCAATAAAATTTTGTCACATCATCAAAAAGGAAGTTGGATATTGGGGTACAACCGCTATCTGGGGAAATGTTCAGCTTTTGAAGCATAGCAAATGAAAATAACCTTATTCTGCTTAACAAATGTTTTACCATAGCAATGATTCACACTGATAACCTAGAGGTGGGTAGAACTTTGCAAGATGGCTTCTTGGTGGATGCAGGAATTATTATATTTAAGAGGTCCAACGGTTTATGAGGACTGATGGTCAGTGATATATCAAGTACATTTCTAGAAAAAATAACCTTATTGCCGACAACTTGGCCAAGTTAAGCCTAGGGCGGGAATCAGGATTACAGATTTATGAAGATGCCTCTAATGAAGTCTTAGAAGTACTAAATAAAGAGCAAGCCAGTGGTGCTTTTGATCTTTTTAATTTGATGTAATTCCTTTACTTTGGTTTTATTTTCACAAAAAAATTATTATTATACACTTATCCATAGAGAAATTATTTTATGGACCCTTCCCACCACATAATTCATGGTCCCTTTTCCAATTATTTAATAACATTTCAACAGTTTTTTTCATGTGATTGACACATAATTTTGGTAATTTTTTTTATCCTGAACCTCAAACCCTAAATCTAAAATCTCGAGCCTTCAATCTAAAACCTAGAATCCCAAACCTTAAACTCAAACATCAAACATGTAACCTGAAACCCTTAAACCCCGAACTCAAAACTTAAACTCGGACCTTAAACCTTAAATCCTGAACCCAAACTGTCCTGAACCCAAACCGTAAGGTTTAAGATTTGGGGTTTAAGGTTTGAGTTCAAGGTTCGAGATTTTAGGTTCGGGGTTCATGGTAAAATAGTTATCAAACTTATGTGTCAATGACATGGAAAAAAATTCACAAAAATTACTAATTTTTTTTAAATTGGTTGCACAAAAATAAAAATATTAACTTAAGAAGAAAAGCAAAATGATTAAAATTTGTAAAATAAGAAAAGATGTTTGTTTATAATTTAAAAATTAATTATTTTAAGTAATTTAATTAAATTTAAATTAAGTTAGAGAAGATATTAGATATAGATGAGTATCTAATAATACTTTGTTTATCTTTAAAACTTAATGATGTGTCACTATTCTATTGATGCCTAAAATCTATACTTTTTAGGATCATCCTAATATAATTTATTCTCGTAATTTAAATATTATTATTTTTGTTCCAAAAATTATGATTTAACAATATTTAAATGTAAAATAGAATAATGTTTTGGTATTTTCAAGAAGCCTTCCGTTTACTATTGTGCTTAATCTACTTCTTCAAGGTTAGTGAATAGCAGCCTTTCGTTTGCCTATTGTGCTTAACTGTAGTTGTCCGTAGGGGTGAGCATTCGATCGAATCGAATCGAATCGAAAATTTTCGAGTTAATCGAGTTTTCGAGTTAATCGAGTTTTATCATCCTAACTTTTCTCGAATCGAGTCGAGTGAGATGGAATTCAAATCGAATCGAATCAGATATATTTGTTCGAGTTAAATTTTAAAAAATAATTTTGGGTCCTTATAACCATTGTCACCCATCGTAATAAAATTTGACCACCTTAATCAAATTTTTTATTAACTTTCATCACCTCATAATTTATTTATTAATTTTTTATATCTTGGTTAGCTTTTTGCTTGCTTAGTTGTTTCAATTATCTTGATTCTTGTCACTATGTATTTTGGAATTAAAAATATATTAAATGTAAAAATATGATTTTTTAATAAAAGTTATTTTAAAAATAAAATGTGAAATTGATACCAATATAAAATTTTAACATGAATATTTTATGGCATAATTAATAATTCAATTTTAATATAAATATTCAATATGACTAAACAATTCAATAATATAAATAATATAAAATGTGAAATTTAATTTAATAATATAAATAGTAGATATAAATAAAATTATTACTATTTATGCTTAGTGATTTTTTTGGATAATTTTGATTTTTTCTTTGAGAGTAAAGGGTGAGAAGTAAAAGTTTAGGGGGAAAATAAAAAGTTTTGGGGAATAAAAGTTTGAGGGAAAGTAAATAGGGGGAGTAAAATTTTGGAGGGAAAATATTAAAAAAAAATTGGAGGGGGAGGGTTTGGGGTAGATAGGAGGTGGGATGGGAAGGGAATAAAAGTTTTAGGGGAAAAGTGGGAGGGAGTAAAAATTTTGGGGGAAAATAAAAGGTTTTGAGGGTTTTTGGGAGTAAAATTTTGAGAAAAAGTAAATGGGAGAGTAAAATTTTGGTGGGAAATGGATTTTGGGTAGATTGGGGGGTTGGGAGGGGAGGGGAGTAAAAGTTTTGGGGGAAGTGGGAAGAAGTAAAAGTTTTGAGGGAAAAATAAAAAGGTTTGGAAGTTTAGAGTAAAAATGTAAAATATTATAGTTTGATATTCGAATTATTCGAGTTATTCGAATTCGAAAACTTAACTCGATTCGAACTCGAAATTCGAAAAAAAATTCGAGTTGATTCGAATAACTCGGTTCATTTAACTCGAAATTTGAATTTTTTTCGATTTTTTCGAGTCGAATCGAGTTTTGCTCACCCCTAGTTGTCCGGTGGCATTTTTGGAATAAAATTGCTTTTTAAATCTAAAAATAGTAAAAAAACCGTTAAAAAAATGTTTGTTCACTTTAAATGTAAAAATTAAGAATTAAAATATTTTTATTTATATTAATTATTTAAAATATATAAAATTAAATTAAATTATATTTTGTATATAATTATATTAAATTATTTAAATATTATATAATTTAATTATTTTTTTATTTTCTACTATCTTATCTAAAATAAAAATTTTAACTTTCAATCGTATTTTTTACAACAACACTAAAATTAACAAACACACTTTTTCACAATATTTTTATCACCTTTTTAAAGCATTTAAAAAGAAGTGCTTTTCAATCGTAACAGCACAGCAATAGAGAACTAGGCTAGTTCTCTAAGGTTAGTGAATATACTATTTATAAAAAAATATTATATTAAGTGTACTTGTTAATAAATTTTTCATTATTTTCTATATAATTAATGAAAATATCATTAGGGTTATATTATTTTCGTGGTCGATAAGTTAATAAAGAATTTAAAAACACAATATACACGGCATGTTTTTCAATTTTAAAATGATTTACTTATTAATTAATTATCCTAAATATTTATAACCAAAATAGTCTGTAAAAAAACAAACTATCATGAAACAACCTTTCCTTAAAAATGTACGAAGGGCACTTTATTCAGAAAATCCTTCTAAGAATTCAATAGTTACTTTTAATGTTGATTTTAACCAATTAAAATGTATAAAAAAAAACTTTATCTTTTAAAAAATACTGTTAATTAATGACAGCAAAACGAAGCTGTTAGTTAAGGGGAAAAGCTTATCATATTTCGCATATATCCCCACCATTATTATCAAACTTAGATATGGCAGATAAACAACGTAACCCATCCATGCAATTTTTCGGACTAGCTACCATCCTCTTCCCATACATACACAGCACCAAAAGCACATTTGGGCATTAATTTTACCTTCACGCCTCCTGCAAAAAAAACGGCTTCAAAAATCAGAAAACCGGGAATGTTTAAGCTTCAACCAAAGAAAAAAAAACACACAGAAGAGAATGTAAATTTTAAACAGTAAAGAAGCCACTCTTTTTTCTTCTCTTCATCTTCTTCGTACCTTGCACATGTGGTTTCCTTATCATCATCCATTATGCCCTATTAAACCTAACCTGTGTAACTCTCTTTATAGGGTCTGGTGTGGGCTTCAATATTTCCATGACTTTTTCTTTTCTTTCTTTTCGAGGGGTAGCTAGGGATCTTGGTACCGTGAAATTAATGAACCTTTTTTAACAATAATTCCACCCATCTTGGCTGCCTCTCATAATTAGTATAAAACTGAATATAATATATAAATACCCTAATGCTTTAATTCTTTATATAAATTCTTTACAACATCTATGGCTTTAATCTTCACTATACTACAAGCCTATACTAGACCCTATATAACATTTCCCATGTTAATAAAGTCTCATAGGAAAGAACAATACATTTATGTATATAAGATGTATATTTTAGGGGGGAAATGGAGTCTATATATATCATAAATTTGCTTATTATTATTGGTCTCCTTGATGCTCAGCAATAAGGAAGATGAGTTAAATCTTCACTTCATTTATCTGAATTAAAGAATGCTTATATCTGAAACTTTAACTGATACATGCAGAGAAATAGTAAATAGCATGTGATGATACTGTTCATTCCATCCACCTACACTCATTAACAGTGCCCTTTGCAGGTGATTATTACAGTGTCAAAAGAACATCTCAGAAAACTCCCATGGCATTGTCATCTCATCAACTAGCAACAAAAGCTTGACTTGAGATTCACTAACATTGTTTTAAGCTTAGCAGGAAGGCAGGAAGGAAACTACTTCTATGAAATGACAGATTTACATGTTTTCAAGTTGAATGTTTTTAACCAATTCAGCATTGTCTGTATGGTGCAGCCATTAAAAGGATCCACTATCCCCACCCTCTCGCAAGCCGTGTACAAGTTATAGAAATCGCCATGCTTTAAAACTAGTTATATTTATAGCTAAGTTCCTATATAAATGAAACTAGAATATAAATATAAATGTAAATATATAAATGGATATGTTTATCAGTTATCCTCCAGGTCGTAATGAAATGCAACTGTTTTATACCTAAGCAGTTAGGTGTAGAAGATGTTTTAAGGCCACTAGTTTGACTACAAATACATGGGAAATAAAAAGGTCATGGCTAAGCAATTCATGTTAAGAAAAAGGCTCTTATTCATACAATAACAACCTCTATTCTTTTGCTTGAATGTAGTGCAGATGTGTCTCAAGTATAGATATACATAGTTTGAGACTGCAGATGCAATACCAATTTAATCCAGAATGTATGCAAATACATACATACATACATACATACATACATACATACATACATACATACATACATACATAGAATCGTTAGGTAGACAGGCATTTTTGTATACGTGACTGCATGCATAGATCCTAAATAGTGCGGCATGCATAGATCCTATAATGGTGCTACATGCATAGATAGTGTTACCATTAACATATATGCACACACATAAACATACGCACATAGTATTTTACATCTCTCAAACTGATGAAACGATGAATATAAACCAAAATATCGATTACCTTGAGGAACTTAGCGAACTATACACTAGAACAGTCTTTAGTCTCCTTAAAATGAAATCTTATAGTATTACTTATTCAGATAGTTACTATGAAAAAAAATTATAGTATTATTTATACTAATTCAATATTTGCACTGCATGTCAATAGAGAAAATTAGATATCATAATTATTTGCATATGCTCCATAATCCGTCATTGTAAAGTTCAGAAATTTATGCTTCTATAAGTAGACCATGTGCAGCAAGGAGATTGCTAAGAAAGTGTGTCCTCACAGTATTCTGCTTCATTTACCATTGATTTGTTACAGTTTAAATGAGCATTCACGCCATAAATCAATCCAAAACGCGTATATACATGTTCATGGTGAATATACATTTCCAGCATTCTATGTCTATATACTGTACTGTCAAAGTGGTTATTTCATGAAGATGTTCAATTAGTCAAGTCAATGAATGGTTCATAATCTCAGAAAAGGAAAAAAATAAAAATCAGAACAATACATGTACAGTTATAGATCAAAACTAGATTGATTTCCATGAAGGATGAGCATTTGCTGTATAGATGCACCAAAAACCAGTCAAACTACTCACTAAAGGCTAAACCAAACATCAACTCTTCTAATAGAGCAGTGACCATATACAGTAAATCGAGTAGATGCCCTTTACAAAGTTAGAGAAATAAATATATCAAAGTGGAAATGCATTTCTCTTGTATGGATCTTTAAATGACATTGATGCCAGCAAGGTTATAATCTGTATTCATGAATGCAATTAAACTAATAAACTATAGAAGGACGAGGCTGAATTCAGTGCATTTTAATGCTTTACTACTGTTTAGTCAATTCTGAAGCCGTATCACTCAGTACATACCAATTACCAATTCAGCATGCGTATATTATATAGCTACATAATCAGTTATTCTCCAAGTGTTACTTGTGGGTCTGAATGCTTAAAAATGCTGATACAATCATCCCAAATGTATATTTAGCCTTTGAAGAGCTATATTTAGGGTGGGTTTAGACCAGCAGTGCTGTGCGTTTAACTTACTTTTTATCTTACGCTATAGTATCTAATTTCATAACCACCGCTATTTTTACACTAATCGCAAGTAAATATAACGCCTATCCAAACCCACTCTTAATGTCATATTACTATGTTAATTAAAATTTCCTAGTAACCTGGAGTACCTGATGCTGCAAATCAATGTTTTCTCGTCCCTCATTTCTGGGGAAATCTGTAATTATGTACTAGTTAAAATGGGAATTTTACCAATAAGAACCTATGTAAAAGATTGCGTTCCCATATAAGTAATTTAACCAAACATAAAGGCTCTTTAGCCTGGAGCTTTAATTAATACCTTATTAAATGCACTGGCAATATTTGATGCCAATATATATATATTATATAATATGAAATCTTACAAGTATTGGATGAAGTCCAGTCTCAATAGACCCATCAGTTGGGGGAATCTGAACCCTCTTTTAACACAAGAGAACTTTTTTGTGTGTAGCAGTCCAGACAAGATCATCTGATCATGGCTGTAAAGGGAAGGTATACACGAATTACCAAGAAGTCAAGGAAATTTCTAACTGGCAAACAAATGGGAAGTGTGGTGATATACATATATATGTAGGAAAATTTTCAACAATTATCAATAAGAATACAGATAATACCTTTTCCAGTGCTGCAACTTTTCTGTGCATTACCTGCAATGCCTGCACCTTAGTTGTTCAGCAGCAACAAGCCAAGTAAATATACATACTATTAGCCTAACATGGAGTAACGAAAGAGATAGGAGAAAATGGAAATTAAATAAAGTTCTTTTTTTAAGGCTATATATATACACATACAACACCTACAAGGCATTACCAGTCAGGGTTAAGGAAGGGAGAGAGAGTATACAGATGATCATAAGATAACTAAACAAGAGAGCAACAAATAATATATACATATATAAGTGTATATATATATATATCAAACAAACTGGGGCAAATCCGGGGATGCAGATTGGAAAGGCCAGGGCCTAGTAATGGAAAAATATAAAATAATAAACAAGTTGGGAATATGCTGATATATCTGTATAGGTGTTATACACAATTTTCAACTCCATATTTTGCACCTTTCATCTTTAGCTCTTCACAGATCCCAAACCTCAACTAACTCATGTACTAACACAATATTTAAAAAGAAAAAAAAAAGAACTTGGATTGCTAAAAAAAAACTTATCTTCAATATCTTTTCAACCCTCTTTCCTAAATCCAGTACTGCCTGTCGCAAGTTTGATGGCAAAGCAAGAAAAAAAGAGAAAATGGAACCCTTCACTCACTGTGATTTGCTCATCATCGATCATAGATCCAAATCAAAGGACAAGGAAGATTTTCCCTTCTTTGAATATTCAGCTTGCATTCTGGAGAGTGGGAATGGGGTGTTATTATTGGGCAATCTTGATTGGAGAGAAGAGGAAGGGAAATAAGGAGAATCATGATCAGAAACTATTGTGGCATGAGGAGAACTCGAGGAAGATTCATCTGTTGTAGGAGTAGGACACTCCATGTTCACCCCAAACAACCTTAGTCTTTTAGCCGCCGTTTTATTACCCTGAACAACTGGTACTGACTCGATCACCATTGGCTCCACTCTTCCTTCTTGCATTGCCCCAGTTTGATGAGGTTGGTGGTGATGATGATGATGGTATGACCCAGATGATGATGACCTCAGATAGTACTGCGACTGCGCCACATTACCGTAAGTAATTGCCTGATGCTGCTGCTGCTGTAGCTGTTGATGCTGCTGTCGTTGATGATGATGGTTATAAGGATATATGCTGTAATTCAAGCGATGCAAAGGCTCATAGCTTTGAGGCAGCGAGTAGATTCCACCCCCCCATCGGACTGACTGAGGAAAGTTGAACTGATTTTGCATCTGAAAATGTGCAAAGGACGTTGGATTGGGTGCATTCGGCCTCCGCCTCCAATCAATGTACAACCGGTGTTTCCCGGACTCCCCAACACCCCGTTGAAACGACACGATGTCACCCGCATCAAGCTTCTTCTCCTTGACGAAACGGCTCCACCCTTTGGTCATCACATAACTCTGGCTGCTATTCCAGTATGAGTACCGGAACCGCCAAGACTTGCCGTTCCGATCTTCAAAATTCAACAACAACCCTTTCTCATTCGATGAAGAGTCGAGAGGGAAGTACTTCTCCGCATGTTGCTTCGGTATTACCAGGCGGTTCAGCTTGCCTACATCACTTGGTGTTACAACTTTATCAAACATATATTCTTTCTCAATACACCTACTACTTCCAGTATTTGATTCTTCAATGTTATTGCAGCTCCCAAGTGACAAGTCCATCATCTCAAGTTCCTTGTCACAAATTGATAGCAGAAGAAGAGGATGAAACTGGCAACTTGCTGGGAATTTCTCTTATCACTTCCTCTCCTTAATTATTAGAATACCCAAGTTCATAATGATGACCCACATCCACCACCAAAATTTACCTTTTTTTTTTCTTCTTCTTCTTTTAATCACACTAGAACCAGATGATATGAACCATAAGTTTGATTGCAAAATGGTGGTTGGGCAGGAAAGGAAAGGAAAAAGAAAAGAAAATTAGAAAGCCAAAAGGTGGGTCTAAAGGAAATAAAACTAAAACAAGACCGGGCTTACAAATACTGATTTCTTGGAAGGTATGATTTTCTTTCTTCTAAATCCTTGAAGACCGAAGGAAGCAAAAGACAGGTCCTCTCAGTACAAAAACCAACCGAGGGTCGGTGCCTTCATCTTTGACCCAGAAACAAAACACACCCACACTGAAAGAAAAAAAGAACCCTAGCGAGACAAATTAAAGCCGTGGGAGAATCAACAGCAAAGAGTAGTGTGCTCGTGGTTGACCTAAGCTTTTTTTTTCTTCCTTTTTCTTTTGCTGACTCCCCCTAAGCTTCATTTTATGTAAATATTTACCACATTTCCCTATTTCTATTTCCGTTTTTGGTTCATAAAAGAGAGTGCAGTAACTAGTAAATTAAATTATTACCGTATTAAAAGAGAGCGTAGTACAATGATTACATGGAATTACTTCAAATACATATTATTTTCATATTGAAATTAAGGGGGTTTATCATCAAATAATTTTGTTAAATTATGAACTTGAGTTCACATCTAAAGTTTAAAATTTTACTTTGCTGATCTAATAACTGAATCATCTAACATTCTTAAAATAAGAAAGATTTGATCAGATGTAAAGGGTAGGCAAAGGGATTGTTCCCAAAATGATTTTATTTAAAAATTATAAAATGTAAGAATTTATAATTCAATTTTGATATTTTATTTGTCTGTGTTGTAAATTGAAATAAGCAAATAAAAGAATTTGAGTTTATAGTTGTAAAGTCTGAATCCGGAGTTGCATGGTATTAGCAATTAAAGTTTAATTTTTAGATGCGCCAAGGGTTGAGGTTTTAAGCAATGGTAAATAAGAGGCAAGAGTTTGATTACGGTTGCACAACAATAGTAATATTAAAAGAGATTTGGGGTAAATACATACTGCAAAGCAGGGGGCCCATGAATGATAAGGTTCGACTCATGTGAGCTTGTACTTTTCATAAATTTTGGTTTTATATTTTTTCCATTATCCTCTCTGCAAAATGACCCAAATCACCAGTTGGTGTGATGATATTTTTAAGTCTCAAAATCAGGATTGTAATGATAAAAGTTAGCCTAGGAATGTCATTTCCCATTTGATCCGTCATTATTATGACTTATTATTGTGGATGCTGTTTGGCATTGTTTACTTTTAAATAATTTCATCCCAGCCAGTTAGAAAGAGAGCATGTTTTAGTTAGGTATCAATAAGTTTTTGACTTTTGGTCATTCATTGTGTGCTGCTGCTGCTGCTGCTGCTCTATCTGCTCCTGCAAAAGGAAGGGGAAAAACAGTTTTACCACCATGTTTACATTCAATTTTTATACTTATCAATTACAAATATCTTGCCTACAACCATAAACTTTTCTTTTGGGATATCAAATTTAGGATCGAATCCAACCCAATTCACTTACCCTTGTATATTTATTAATGATATTACGTTTAACGTTTATATATATATATATATATTGTTAATTTAGTTTTATTCTTTTTTAACTAATTTTAGTTTTTAACCTTTTAAAAAATTAATTGTAACTATCAATCTTTTGAAAAGAGTCAAATTCATATTTTATAGTAGAAATACAAACTAAAATGTTAAATTTTTAAAAATGGCAACCAACATTATAATCCACATGTACTTCATGCTTTTCTTTTGAATTTTATGAGATTTTTATTTTATTTTTAATATTTTTAATTTTTAAATTATCTGTTGATCTAACATATAAGACAATAGTGTCATGTTATCATTAAGTGCACGTAGGTTGCCATTCTTACGTTGTTAAAAAATTAATGTTTTAATTAGCATTTTGTGAAAGAAAATAAGTTAACTCTTCTTCAAAGGTCGGTGAAATTTAACTTAAAAAATATTAATGACCAAATTGTTAGAAAATGTAGACATTATGCACTAAATTTATCTTTATGCCACTATTAAAATGCCCTTTAATTTTGTGATATTTTAAGCTTAATAAGATGTGGTTTAATAAACTAAAAATTTAAATGTCAAAAAGTAAGTATTGCGTTTAATTTGTAAAAATGTTAGATAAACTTTTTTTAAATTAAGCACCGAATATGATTAGCTTGTTGGATGAATGTAATTTTAAAGGTAAAATAATTAAAGGGTAATGTTAAAAATGAAATATTAGCTCCTATCATTTTCATATTTTTCATTAAAAATTCTATTTATTAGGGATGTATTTAAAAGAAAAATTAAACCACTAAAGATATTAATTTTAATTATTTAATTTTTTAATGGATAATCAAACCATGCCTAAATATCAATATCATCCTTATTCTATCTCTCATTCTTCGATTAATAGATAAATTAATCTAACAATTTGGATAAGGCAAATAGAAAACAATTACCAAAATATGAAAACATAAATATATTAAAATCTATATGGTCCAAATTATATATATATATATATATATATGCTAAATACAACAAGTGGCATCTGTTTTTGCATTTAATTTATATAATTTTTAAAGATAATTAAATAAATAATATAGATACATATTATTCCAAAATAAATTATCGTATATTTTATTAAAAAGAAGTGCGACGCATACTATTCAAAAGAACGTAACTCCTCATATAAGTAAATTTAACAAATAGTTAAATTACATAATATAGATAAAAATTAATTAATTGTTACAATTTGAAAATATGAATAAAGTTTATTACATTCAGTGGGACAAAGGTAAATATAATATTTATTTATTTATTTCAGGTAATGATATTACTATGTCTAAACATTTCTCTTATATGCATGCAAATTGTTGGTAAACTTTTGATTTTGTGTTTTTTTTTTTGTTTGTTTAAACCTGCCTCTGTCTCCATCTAAGACGGCAAATGCATTTAAGCATTTCAATTGAAAAAAGGAGGAGGATTTGGACCATACTGCAACTATACATTGTGTACTAATGCTAAATATTTAAATGTTGTTTGATACTATTAATGCGTCAACTATTATATAAGCTATAGGGTGTTAAAGTATGTACCATCTAAAACTAAAGCTAATGCTACAACATGGATATTTATGTAAATTTTGAAGTGGTTGACTTAGTTTACATGTCCAATCATACCTTTTATTTTATAGATTATTCCCACCATATTTTTATGGTTACTTTTTAATATTTTTTCTATGTCGTTAACGCATAATTTTAGTAATTCTTTTACTCTCAACCCGAACCTTCTTAATCTCAAAATTTCAATTTGTTTACATGCACCAAAATTATCCAAACAAAAATATAAATAATAATACTAAATAATTTTAAAACAAAATTGATAAATTTAAATTTAACTGTTGTTGAATTCATCATTTCATGTTTTATTTATTCAACTAAAGATTAATTTAGCATTATTATTCAATTATAAATATTAATTTATCAAAACTCACCAGCTACCACGTTTTCTAAGTGTGCTAATTCTCACGTATGTAACTTTCAACCAACAGTTTTAGATTTTTTAAAAGTAAACTAATAATCTTAGATTTTTACGTACTTGTAATTTGTAATTTTTATGAATTTTATATTTTCAAACATATAATATTTTTTAAAAATAATCTAAAATAAGTTTTCTCTATACGTTTTTAAAAATATTTTAAAATTTAAAATATGATTTTAAAATTTCTTAAACTATTTTATATTTAAGGCTCAAGAAAAATAAAGAAACAGTTTTGAATACAATAAAACAATTTATAAAACATTTTGTGCATTTTAAAAGTTTCAGAAATTTGAAACATTATTTTAAAATAATTTTACAAGTTTTATTAAAATATTATTTATAATTTTTAATAAAAATTTTAAACAACTAAATAAAAAATAACTATCAAAATTTGAATAATTTACATGAGTTTAAAGCATTTTTTTTTGTGATTGTGATTATTAAATATTTTTTATTTTTATCTAACAATAATAATTTTATAAAACGCACGTGCAATCCGTGTATCGCACAGGATACAAATCTAGTATATATAATATAAGAAAGTACATACACTACACCAAATGAGGCTTTTAGCGGCACCTTTTGTGGCGTTTTGACGACAAACGCCGCTAATAATCTCGCATTAGCGGCGCAAAAAATAAAACGCCGCTAAATATCAGGCATTAGCGGCGCTTCCTGCAAAACGCCGTAAAAGAACATCATTAGCGGCATTTACCATCACGCACCCCAAGATCTGAAGATCAAAACGCATCGTTTTGGTCTTGATGTATACTAGAATTAGTGGCGTTTATGGAAAAACGCCGCTAAAGGAAGTATTAGCGGCACATTGCCGAAAGCGCCGCAAAAATCTTAACGAAAACGCATCATTTTATCTCGCTGTATATTAGCATTAGTGGCGCTTACGAAAACCCGCCGCTAAAGGAAGTATTAGCGGCGCTTACCAAAAGCGCCGCAACATATGTTAACCAAAACGCAGAGTTTGGTCTAGAGGTATGTTAGAATTTATGGCGTTTATGGAAAAACGCCGCAAACTATCCTAACCAAAGTGCACCGTTTTGGTCTTGGTGTATGTTACAATTAGTGGCGTTTAAGGGAAAACGCCGCTAAAGCATGATATTAGCGGCGTTTTGAGGAAAGCGCCACAAAATATCTTAACCAAAACGCAGAGTTTGGTCTTGAGGTATACTAGAATTAGTGGCGCAAAGGGTACACGCCGCTAAGGCATACTATTAACGGCGTTTTCAGAGAAGAGCCGCAACATTTGGTAACCAAAACGCAATGTTTTTGTCTTGATGTATACAGTTATTAGTGGCGCATATCAAAAAATGCCGCTAAATCATAGAATTAGCGGCGCTTGGCAAAAAGCGCCGCAAAATATGCTCACCAAAACGCAGAGTTTTTTCATGAGGTATATTAGACTTAGTGGCGCTTATGGGGGAACGCCGCTAAAGCATATTATTTGCGGCATTTTCTGAGAAGCGCCACAAAATATATTAACAAAAATGCAGCGTTTAAGTCTTGATGTATACTGGAATTAGTGGCGTCCACGAGAAATCGCCGCTAAAGCATCGTATTAGCGGCGTTTTTTGAGAAGCGCCAGAAAATATCTTAACCAAAACGCAGAGTTTTGGTCTTAACCATGCATTATATAATGTAGGTTATTATATATGTTTAGTTTATCGTATTTGGTCTATGGTTTATGGTTTATGGTTTAAAGGTTATTATATAATGTAGGTTAATGTCATCTGTAATGCTTGGGAAATAGTTTCATTTATATTTACTTTATTAACTTGCGTTTTTTGTAGGCGAGGTTTGCTTTAGAGGTCTCAGATGCTTATGTAAAGAAGGCATTGGGAAAAAGATGGAGAGACAATAAAAGTACTTTGAAGAAAAATTATTATAAGAAAAAAACAACCCTCGATGAGAAATTGCAAAATGTCCCAGGGTATGTTGAGGTACCAATGGGAAGATGCGGTTAGATTTTGGCATTCTCGGAAAGGCGAGTCTGACGTACTTCAAACTATTGTAATTATTTTGGTTTATAGTATTTACTATTTACATACTAAAAATTTTATAACGTAGGATCGTGAATGAGTTGGAAAAAGCGGTAAGCGACAACAAAATTCACTCACACAGTAAGGTCGAGAAGTTTTGCATGTGTAGTGAGGCGGAGGTATTTTAATTTTTAATATTCTCAAATATGTATAACTTTCTATTAAATAATATTTTTACTACTATATTGTAGGAGCAGTTAAATCGGTCAAAAGTTGGACGCCTTCAACTTTTTGAAATTACACATAAGAAGAAAGATGGATCTGCTATGACTCCTAAAGCTGGTGAAATTATGGTACGTTTACTTAATACAATTTGACTTGTTTTAGTTATTTATAGTGTTTATTTTCTAATGGTTTAATTCATTGCTTGTAATGCGACTATTGTTATATTGCATTTGTTTTTTTTAATATATATTGCGTTCCTAGCTATGTGATTTATTTATTAGGAAAAACTAAAGGAAAAAAGGCGAGTCTGAAGTGATTGCTTCTAGTGATAGTTCTGTTCATCTTGAAGACATTGATAACCGGATTATTCTGAAGTTTTGGGTCTGAAAAGTATGGTCGGGTTCGATTTCAAGGATCTTTTATCATTAACCCAATATTTTGGATCCACTTGCACCAATACATGGCTTGGGAGTCAATCTCAAGTCAAGTTCGAGGTTAAAAGACCGGATGGCTCGGATGCAAGCGACCACATTTGAGGTTCAAAGGAAATATGAAGAACTTCACAACAACTTAAAGCGGAGGCGGCAATGAGGGGAAGCAGAGGCTACTGATGAGAAGCGAGGCAGCAGAAGAAAGAAGCGAGAGAAGCGGCGATAGAAGCGAGGTTCAAAAGATATATGAAGAACTACACTCGACTTCAAAAGATGCGGCATCGAGAGAAGCGAAGCGAGCAAAAAGTACGACGAACTTCAACAGCGACTTGATTATGATGAAGATGTTTTAGCGATCATAACTTCCGCCGTCATAGTATATTGCATTAATATTTTATCATTTTAACTTTTAACGTTTTGTAAAGAAAAGTATGAATTCACTTTTATTTATATCAATTAATATTATTTTAGTCATTTAATTTGAAATATTATATAAATTTATTGTTTTGGTTAGTTCGGATCTGGTTGCTTTTGATTTGTTGTTGCGGAGGTGAAAAAAGCAAAAATTTTATTTTAAAAATCCCAAAATTAGTGGCGTTTTTAAAAAGCGTCGCTAAAAGTCATATCAAATAGTGGCGTTTGTGAAATAAGCGCCGCTAAGGAACACTACTTTTAGCGGCGTTTTTGACCAAGCGCCGCTATAGAATATTACTTTTAGCGGCGTTTTCTTTCAAAGCGCCGCTAAAGATCATGATCTTTAGCGGCGTTTTTTCCCAAGCGCCGCTATAGAACATTACTTTTAGCGGCATTTTTTTCTAAGCGCCGTTAAAGAACATGATCTTTAGCGGTGTTTTTTATAATCGTCGCTAAAGAACATGATCTTTAGCGGCGTTTTTTCATAAGCGCCGCTAAAGAACATGATCTTTAGCGGCATTTATTTCCTTAGCGCAGCTAAAGAACATGATATTTAGCGGCGTTTTTTTCTGTAAGCGCCGCAAAAGTTAGCGACGTTGTCGTTAGCGGCATTTTTTGTGGCGCTTCTTAAAGCGCCGCAAATTCCTTTAGTGGCGTTAAAATGCGCCGCTAAAGGCCTAAAAAAACGCCGCTAAAAACCTGTTCTGGACCCGGCTTATACAATAATGCACAAATAATGATCACCTTTTTATGCTATTATTGGAATTTAGGGATGTTTCAAATAATAAGGGAAGAGCGTGAATAAATAATTAAATGTTTAATTATTACTTCATCCGACGAGGGAAGAAATCTCTTTATTTTTTTTATAAAACCATGTTTGGATTGGCTGCTTCTATTCTAATTAATATATTATATACCTCATAAATTCATTGATTTTAGCTTGCAATTTAGTATATAAATCAAATTAGTATAATTCATAATCTTTTGTTATTTAAAATTAACTTCAATGTATATGTTATTTATTTTACTTATTATTAATATTTTCATCAAGGTATCATATAAATTCCAAATTTTGATTCACATTTTGCATTTTAGTATCATTTTATTAAATTAAATTTATATTTTATTTAATATGTATGCATTATATAAGTTTAGAATTATTAGTGGTAGTTATTATTATTTTTAAACATATGTCATATATTAATAAAAGAAATAAAATTCTTAAAACTTAAAAGATATTTGAAAAGAATATTTAAAACATATTTTTGTAAATTTTGTAAAATCTAATTCTAGAATTAAACTATTTCCAAGAAAGCTTAAATCACGATGGTCAAGATCATATACAATTAACTGGGTGTTAGCTAATGGGGCAATTGAGCTTGATGCAAAGGATGGTCATATGTTTTTAGTAAATGGTCAAAGATTGAAGCCTTATTATTATTATTATAAATTTTTTTTAGGGGGGGGGGAGATAGTTGATACATTTAAAGAATCTAGTATTTGGGCTGTGATGTTTACAAAGTCAAGTCAAAGGATCATGTTGTTAAAGTATACGATATCATTGAGGAGTTGTGTTGGGGTATGGTTGAAATTTGAAATAGGCGATGTCATTATACTTTGAACTTGGATTTTTGGTTTGTTTTAGTGTTTATTTTATTATTTGTATGCTTTTGCTTTTGCTTTGTTTTTTTTCTATGTAAGCTCCCCACTCAAGGATTACACAGCATTTACGAGCTTCAATGAGGAGGTAGACGACATCGAATTCCCCTCGCATGGCCTCATGATAACTGGAGAAGTCTTTCAACCTCTTATTCTTTATTTGAAAAACATTGAGAACAATATGTGACCGCGCCCCGATGTGAGTGCGTCATGGATTGTAAATCTGTAACTAAATGTAAGAATTTAAGTGCAGTATCTTCAAGTATACAGGTCAAATTGTGATATAGTTTAAAGTGTTTACAACGAAACACAAGGAAGTATCCGAGGATCATACCCAAGGGAGGTTTGTCTAAACTGAATTGCAATTCACACACTACTAAATCTAAATAGTAATCACATACTGATTATATTACAACAAGCAAATAATAATAAATGATATAAAAGATCATAACATCAAAACTAAAATAAACAACTGAATTTCAATCAATTTAAGCAAGCAGAAGATTAACTCGCATCCGTGTTCATGATCAACTTCAAATTCAGGTTTTAACAAATTAGCTAGAAATTAACCTAGTTAATACCTTTCGGCCTATAACTAAATTAATTGGTCGATTTAACCTACTTATCTTTCGACTTGATAGCTTATACTATGATAGATTAAGTGATACTCAGTAGACTATCATTTCAGTCTCATCTACTTAAGTTACTTCCTAGGGTTGTCAATCCTATGGTTTAATCTCTCTTAATCTAAGCCAACTAAATTGGGGTAAACCCTAAACCTTTTGCCAATCACTCCTACTTCTGCTAATTAATGTCCCTAAGGTTCTTAGTTCATGGCCATACGAGATGAAATTTCCTTAATTTGATTTTAAACACTCAATTGAAACATAAAAAAAGAGAAAAGGGAAATCTAGATATGAAATTGTGTGTTGAAGATCGATCTATAAAACCTTTAGAATGATGTTGATGTTGATCGTGATTCGATTGGAGCAGAAATAAAGTAAATAAATAGAATTGCAAAAAGAAACTAAAAAATAAACTTGAATTAAACTAGAAAATAGATTAAACAGAAAAATCCTAATGTAAACCCTAACTTTAAGAAAAATTCAATAATTAAAAGAAGCTCCCTAATTAAGTCTTGAGCACTAATATTTATAGTCTCTCTGTTAAATGACCAAATTAGGTCCATTAAAGGCTGTTAAGCATTTTAATTTGTAGTGCGTGAACGAAAAACACATTTGGCTGATAATTGGGCCTCGTTGGACCGGTGTCACGACACCCTATAACTAGTTTTGCGACATTGAACATCGAATACTTCCCTTATTTAGTTCGAAGTTGGCAGTTGTAACATGGAGTAATTGTTGTCGCAACATCGGTTGTTGAATATCCTTCCTCTAGGTTCGATGTCTATTTTTGTGACATTGGATTGTTGTTGTCGCGACATTGACGGTTAGGTAGTCTTCTTTTAGGTTGAAGTTGGGTGTTGCAACATTGCATGGTGGTTGTCATGACATTAGAGGCAAAATGCTCCCTTTGAGGTTCGAAGTTTGTTGTCGCGACATCCTCTTTGAATGTTGTGACATTCGGGGTAGTCCACTGACTTATCAGCCTAAAACGATGTCCGATACACTCAATCAACACATTAGTCCTTCCTTAGGCCCAGATTGGCCTAACAGGTCACAAAACATACTAAAATGCACATTTTATTGAATTCAAATATAAAAATACTAAATTGATAAACTAACTAAAAAGATAACAAATTACTTGAATACAAGCTCATTAAGTGTTGAAAATAACTTAATTTGCCCCAACGAATTGTGACAAATCAAATTCTCCCACACTTAACTCATTGTTGCTTGTCCTCAAGCAAACAAGACAATTCACATGAAAAAATAAAATGAAATGATGACCCTTGAGCTTTCTTCATACAAATGACTAGTTCTAAACATAGATAACGAGATGGCTTGTTAAAACATGCAATTTCAACATGATATATAAATTACTTAGAATTCTTACTTTTAGACATGAGAGTTCATTAAATTACAAAGTTAACAAGTAAAAAAAAAATACTAAACATATGACTCCATCAAAACGACTACACAGTTATAACGTTTATGTCAGAAGAATGTAAGTAATTACCATTTCACATACTCAACATGATTTTCATCCATAAACAGAGTTGCCTAAGTCACATAGGTCTTTTTTGACTTGTAACATTCTGAGGCTTAAGGTTGGTTTGGAATTCAAGAATTGGCAGCTTCAAAATGATTCAAGCACAAAATTAGTTTGGCACATGATCTTGTTCCTTATGCACTCCCTAGTATACTTTTCGGCTCACCTCTTTATATCCCCTTCTCGCACATTCCTTTTCTCTCTATATGTGAAGACACGGTATAATATTGATAAGTAGAATCAACTTAGTGAGTTTTGTGTAACATGAATGAAAATTTCCTAAGTGTTTGTGATTTTTATTGAATCACTTTATGTCACTCTTTTTCACTCACACTGCTTTTATCTCATTCCATGCTTTTATATTTCTCACTTTGCTTTTAAACCTCACAATGCTTTTGGTCTCACACTATTTTTCATTTAGGCACTTTATTTGCAAGAATCCTATACTTACTGTATCATACCGTTTCTTACTTTTTTCACTCTAATTTTTTAAGACCTTAAAATATCTATGGCTCGGCATCTAAATTCATGCATTAATTGGGGCCAAGAGAAGGATAAATAGATATTCTTTTTAGTTCATGGTTTCATATGAAGGCTCATCAACAAGTGGATTAGGCACAAATATAGGTACTAGGGTATGCATGCATCATGTTAGCTTTTTTACATTATTTTTGACCAAACAATGCCTTAGGTCATCCCTAGGCACTTTAACATCATTGGATTCAATCATGCAAGTTATAAAATTATAGCTACCTATAATTCGAGAAAAATATACATGCTTTCCCTATGTAATCATTCATCATTTGGTATACTCAATTTCTTTCACCTATTTACAATTTAATAAAATGAACTAACTAGTCTAAATTTTAACAACCTAGAATATTTTACTATCATGCCAAATTTATAAGTTTCATCCAATCCAAACTATTAACATGCTCCTAATTGGTCTCTTGTATTGTTGCAATCTATGTAACCCATACACTTTAGATTGCACATTGTCCCTAATGTGCCCCAACTAAAGATAAGAGTTAGAACTACCCGTTTTCTCTAAGATGGTGTAGCGAGGTGTATTTGGGTTGCTCTCCTCTTGTATGTTCAGCTCGATAAAGTCGTGTATCCTTCGTATGGGTTATCTACATAGAAACACAATAGATTTTTTTTACATATACATTTCTAATCTCCATTCCTCATCCTGGTTCTCTGTCTTGTTCTTTACCTTTATTATGACTTTGCAATCTAAATACTTTTTTTTATATACCTTTTCGATTGTACCCTCGAAGTAGTGTTTCATTCTCTGCCCATTAACAAGAAAGGCTTCCTATCCTTAGTGATTAATTCCACCGCACCATGAGGTAATGCACGATTTACTGTATACGAGCCGATCCATCGTGATTGCAGCTTGTCTAGGAATACTTTTAGCCGAGAATTGAAAAGCAATACTTGCTGTCATGGTAAAAAGTTTCTTTTCTTTATCATGACATCATGTCGTAGCTTGATTTTTTTCCTTGTATAATTTCGCATTCATGTAGGCCAAAACATGAATTCTTCCAACTTATGTAATTGAAATAATCTCACTTCTTTAGCAAAGTCGGGGTCTAATTCAACTCATTTATGGCTCAATAAGCTTGTTTTCTCCAACTTGATCGGCAAGTGGCAGTTTTCCCCATAAACTAATTGATAAAGGGATATACCTAACGGGGTTTTGTAGGTTGTCCTATACATACATAATGTGTCATCTAATTTTATTGCCCAGTCTTTCCAATTTGGATTCACTGTCTTTTCCAAGATCTGTTTCACCTTTTGGTTTGAAACTTCTATCTGTCTGCTTGCTTGTGGGTGATATGTAGTAGTGATTGGTGTCTGACACTGTATTTGGCTAGGGCGGATTCTAACTGCTTAATATAAAAATGGGATCCCTCATCACTGATGAGAGCTTTGGGTGTTTCAAATTTTGAGAATATATTTTTTTTGTAAGAATCGCACCACTGATTTAGTGTCATTTGTCAGTAATGCTATAACTTCCACCCATTCGGACACATAGTCCACTACCAAAAGGATGTACTAATTTCCACACGAACAAGGGAATGGTCCCATAATATCTATGCCCGAAATTTCAAAGATTTTCACTTTTAAGATCCCTATCTGTGGCATTTCATCCTATTTAGATATGTTCCCTGTTTGTTGACACCTATCACATCTCTAGGCAAACTCATAAGCATATTTGATCACGGTCTACTAATAAAATCTTGATTGTAATACCTCCTGTGCCTTTCTTTTTCCCCTGAAATGACCCTTGCATAGGGACGTTTGACATCCTGTCAAAATTTTGTCCACTTCTTCTTCTTCCACGCATCGTTTAATTAATTGATCATCACATTTTTGGAAGGTATATGATTCCTTCCATACATAGCTTTTTGAGTCATGCATGATATTATTTCTTTGTTACCATAATACATTTGCAGAAAAACCACTCGTGCCAGACAATTTACAATATATGCATGCTAAGGAATTCTATGTTTTATCCGCTTTACCTAACACTACTTTACTCAGAAAACTGCTTGTCCATGAATTTCTCATTTATTTCCATGTCCATTTCTTTTTCCACTTTTGTTTCCAGCCTTAAAAGATGATCTGTAACTTGGTTTTCCATCCATTTCCTATCTAAGATCCAAAGATCAAACTCTTGAAGTAGCAGTATCGACCTCACTAGTCTAGCCTTTTTTTTTCTTCTTCATGACATATTTTAGGGTTGAATGGTCATTGTAGATATATACTTGACTCACCATCAAATATGGCCAAAATTTTTCACATGTAGAAATAACTACTAACATCTCATTTTCAGTGGTAGTGTGCACCCACCTCATTAATCTAGCCTTTGTTTCTTTCTTCTTCATGACATACTTTAGGGCTGAATTGGTCAGTGTAGATATATACTCAATTTGTATCAAATCATGCTAGAATTTTTCACATGCAAAAAAAATTGTTAACATCTCCTTTTCAGTGGTAGTGTAATTGCACTAGGTTGGGTTCAATTTTTTACTAGCATAATGAATGGCATGGAATAATTTATCCCTTTTCTGCCCCAGTACTGCCCCAACAACATAGTCACTAGCACCACACATGATTACAAATGGTTCTGTCTAGTTCCGGCTTATTATAATAAGAGTTGAAATTAATTTTTGCTTGAGTACCACAAAGGCATGAGCATACTCGTTTTCAAATATGAAGGTGTTTCATTCTGCAAGAGTTGAGTTAGTGGCTTCGCAGTCTGAGAGAAGTCTTTTATGAACTGTCTATAAAAGTCGACGTGACCTAAAAAATTTTGAACTCCATGGGATGTCGTTGGATGTGGCAGTTTCTCAATAACTTTAATCTTGGCATTGTTTACTTCTAACCCCTTTTTAGAGGTTTGATGCCCTAGGAAAATTCCCTCGTTTACCATAAAATGACACTTCTCCTAATTAATGACTAGATTTGTAACTTCATGTCTTTCCAAAAATCTTTCTAGGTTGTTTAAGCACTCTGTGAATGAGTCCCCATATACTGAGAAATCATCCATAAAAACATCCAACCCATCTTCTATCACGATGAAGAAAATTACTGTCATGTATCTCATTAAAGTAGATAGGGCGTTACATAATCCGAAAGGCATTCTTCTAAACGCATATGTCCTAAATGGGCATGTGAATTTTGGTTTTTCCTGATCATTCAGATGTATTGGAATTTGATGATACTCTGAGTATCCATCAAGAAAATAGTAGTAATCTTTTTCGGCCAGTCAGTCTAACATTTGATCAATGAATGGAAGAGGGAAGTGATCCTTTCTGGTTGCATCATTCAGTTTCCAGTAATAAATACATACCCACCATCCTGTCACTGTCCGAGTTGGAATTAACTCATTTTTCTTGTTCTTTACAATAGTTAGGCCACCCTTTTTTGGAACACATTGTGTTGGACTCACCCATTCACTATCAAAGATGTGTAGACTATTCCAGCATCCAACCATTTTAGTAGCTCTTTTTTCACCTCCTCTTTCATTTTCGAATTAAGATGCCTTTGCGCATCTACTACTGGATTTTTTCCCTTCCTTTAATCATATCTTATGTTGGCATAATGTTAGACTTATCCACTTGATGTCAAAAATCGTCCATCCAATTGCTTTCTTATTTTTTTTAAAACATCCAACAATGCCCTTTCTCATTCTATGGATAGATAAGCAGCGATAATTATGGGTAAGGTGTTGTGTTCCCCTAGATACCCATATTTAAAGTGTGTAGGAAACAATTTCAATTCCAGAGTAGGTAGTTTGATGATTGATGGAACCATTTTATTCGATGAGTCATCCAATGGGCCTAATGGTTCTTTACAATACTTCCACTAGTCCAATCTATAAACATGTTCCAGACTATCGTCCACAAGATCTTTAGAAAGTTCATTTTTCATCGCATATTCCTCATGTGATGCACTATTCTCACTATCACTGAACTGTTCACTCTTTCTATCTAAACCATCATTGTTCGGTTTTTGGTTTGATCTGCTCACTCATACCCATTGTTCTCTCAATTGCTTCATTTTGAATCTCTGTTTGGTTTTCTTCCTTGATTAGCACTACTTCGTTTGCCAGTTCTGATTTCCTAGTTCTCTCCCAAGTACGGTGATTCCCATTTACTTTTTCCAAGAGAATGACTATTTTGTAATGTCGAAACCTGACCCAATCCACTAGGTCTAGATTCAGGTATTACCAGACAGAACTCAAACATTAACAAAAAAAAGATAATTTAAAATTACATATTTCTTTAAAACATGTACTGTGGCATTTTAATTAAATGCTTATTACAAGAAAATAAGGGCTGTCTTTAAAATATATTTAATTGCAATAGATATGAATCAAATATATTTTACAAAATAGAAGTTTATCAAAAAAATACTAGAAGGGCATATTCCTAGATTATGCCACAATTCCACTATATGCATAATAACCCACATCACCACCCACTCTATGCGCACTTTTGGCGTTGTCCTTCCAGGCGAAATATCTTCTCAATTTCCTGAAATGAAATAACAATTCTTGTACGTATAAGAGTACTTAGAGAGCTTATGAACCATACCATGATGGATGCTTTGCAATCTTGTAGGAATTTTTATGAGTAAACTACTACTCTATGTCATTTACTTCAGCTAATACCATATGGTCTTATAGTCTCGTATACGCCAATTATCATATCCTTGTTATACTTAATCTTTCATATCTAATTAACTGGAGAATCCTTCCAATTGTTTCATAAATCTGTTGTCTCATAATACTTTCTAAACAGAATATACCCTTAGAAAACACTTCCAACAACCCATGCCTTAACCTATATTCTTATTTCAAATAGTTGTTCACTAACATTTATCATGGGCGGATACTCATATATGTTTGGCGAGTACGTACATAGAATATAATACTATCAATTTATACTCAGTCATATCCTGATTCAGCAGACACATATCCTTACTAATAAATCATTGTATAGACCACTATGACGAATCCCATGCTGTTAAATATCAAAATCCCATAATTCAAGATAACATTAACTCTGGTTCAGAATAATTTTAGAAGAAGATACAATACCCTCACTTTTCATATTTACAAATCATCATAATAGATACCATTTTTGACATACATATACACATATTTTTTATGGAAAACCCTTAAGACTTAGTCCCTCATAACCTAGAACATATCAATACTTCACCTTAGCTTTACTTATTACAGAACTAAAAGAATTTACTCATGCCTTATAATAGAGATAGACGTTCAGATTCAAATCTTACTAGACATCCCTGAAAATTTACACCATATAGGCCTAATAGAATACGCCACACATGCAATCATATAGAGTACGCCACCAAGCCTATTCTTTCAGAGTTCGCCACAAAGCTTATTCATTTAGAGTTTGCCACAAAGGCTGTTCTTAGCTTTTGTGTTTACGATATGGATTTGCCTAAACTCACATTGCGTGAGGTTTGCCCATCATCATTCTGGGACATGCAATGAACCCCATTTGGTAATCACTATTCCTTAGTTCTTTTTCAGAGGATGCTGTGGCCATGGACTTTTCCTTTAGAGATTTATATCGGAGTTCATTTTTTCTATCCTGATGGACTTCATCAGACACCACCGCGGTGACTAGACACAGACTCACTTTACAGAATTTTCATGCATTAACAAAATTTAAGCCCAATGTTTTAATTCATTAATATACACCCAACATAACAGACTCTCATAACATACATTCCAGACACACATATACAACCATACTTCAACGCTTCAATACTCATACACTAGTCATCACATACTAGAAATTATCAGATTCACTACCAATACAGTTACTATACTTTTCATAGTATCAGATTCATAGTTTAATCAATTTCCTACAGGTACTTCTCGATATTAACAATATACATGCAAAAGTTAGCATAGAAGTCACTTGATTCTCACCTACTGCAGTTCAAAACTCTAGATCCAGATCTTTATCTCGAACTAATAGCAACCACTACTTTTAGAACATAAGAACATCATTAAGACTCAATCGTATACAACTTACCATAAATTCGAACACTGACAACTCCTATGCAAAACCTTATACTTACATCTTACTGTTCATGCACATTTTACAAACTCAATCTTTAAAAATCCAACAGGCAGAATAGTAATAACTACCCTTGAATCGAATAACCACTAATCATAATATAAGCATTGCTTCTAGATTATTGATAAAGAGATACATCCAGATTTAAGGAAGGTACCAATAAATACCACTTAAGGAAGAGGAAGAAGAACACCTTTCAGAACACACTCTCACATATAAATATGACTTATCTTGCTTAGTGAAATTTAACAAGTTTCATGCGCACTAGAACTTACCTTCTTATTGGCCTACAATTTCTGAGAAAAATATAAATAAGTTCCCTTCATCAAACTTATTAGGCTAAGCTATACAGTTGGTTTCTAACCTGATTACTTAAAATCTAACTAGCATAATATCCCATACAAACCAGGCGTACTATACCTTTGTCAAATACTTATCCCATATTTCCCTTTTGTCCCTTAACATGAACGTATCCTTAATATAGCAGAATATCATGAAATCAAATTCTTATTAACTCAAGTGGTGTTACTATACGCTCACATGTATACACAAAAAAATTGGGTGGATACTACTTCGCCACACAGACTATTTTAAAACTACATGCCATAAGCGGGAATTCGCCAAAACATGAGTGTTACATATTTCATGGGTTGTTTTGATCCAAACGCAACCCTCCGCAATAAAGTTAAATTACCCTTTACTGTAGTGGTCAGACCTCAAATAAAGTGCTGCAATTGTATTTCCAGATCAATACCGCCTCCAAGTACTCGCCGAAGAATTGTTTTAAATTTGTCCCATGCTTGACCGAAAGTTTCTGTTGGATCATTCTTAAAGTCAAACAATTTATCATAAGTATGGAGAACTGCAGCCATCGGTATGGTTCCGCACAAGAACAACTGCACAAATTCTTCCCAAGATGTCATAGTTTTTGGTTTTAAAGCTTCTGACCACGCATTAGTTTTACTTGTAAGTGCAAAGGGGACTAGCAATAACTTAATCGCTTCATTTGGAACTCCGACATATGCAATCATGCAACATAGACGTTTGAATAGTCTAAAAAATATCATTGGATCTTATATTTCATTACTATTAAACTGAAGGTTCATTGAGACCTATGTAACAGTGCCGGGTTAATCTCGAACTAAGGATTGCTAATAATAGGTATCGAAATGCTAGGTTTGATCCAACTCATGTCGAAGGGGCTTTGTCCAAGGAATACTATCATTCAACATTCAGGAAAAGTTTCAGCTAGTTATTATAGAATAATAGTATTAGAGAAAAAAAATAAGAAGTAAAAAAATTAATTAATGTTTATCTATAACTTTTTTTTCTACTTAGCATACTAATATGCAAAAATTAATAATCTAATCTAATGCTGAAACCTCCCCGACAATGGTGTCAAAAACTTGAATGCACCTCGATATGCATACATTGGGGCTTGTAAATATGCAATTAAATGTAAGAATTGAAGTGTGATATCTACAAGTATACATGTTAAATTTTAATATAGTTTTAAATGTTCACAACGGAACACAATGTACTCGAGGGAGGTTTGTCTAAAGTAAATTGCAATTCACACACTACTAAGTCTAAATAGTAATAACGTAATAATTATATCACGACAAGAAAATAATAAAAAGATGATATAAAAGATCATAAAATTGAACCTAAAATAAACAACCGAATTTCAATCAATTTGAGTAAGCAAAAGATTAACTCGCATTCATGTTCATGATCAAATTTAGATTCAAGTTTTAACAAATTAGTGAAAAATTAACCTAGGTAATACCTTTTGGCTTATAACTAAACTAATTGATCGATTTAACCTACTTATCTTTTGATTTGATAGATTAAACCGGGATAGGTTAAGTGTTGCTCAGTAGGCTATCCTTTCGACTTCATCTACCTAAGTTATTTCCTAGGTTCATCAATCTGATTTTACATATTTCGTTGTAGCAGATTAAATGATTTTCTGTACTTAATGAGCTCGTATGAAAGCAATTTACCTATGTTTTTATTTAGTTTTTGATTTTAGTTCATAGTTAATAAAAAGTGCAATTTGAGCTATTTATATAACTTTGGGGGGCCAAAGTAAGCCTAAAGGTAGGCTAACGTATTCATTGAGTGTGCAGGACACCATTTGGAGGCATTAGGACACGAGATTGCCTGCGATGTTACAACATGGAGCCTCAATGTTGCAACATATTGAACAAAGTACTCAAAAGGTGCAGTCTGTCTTCGGTGTTGCGACATAGCCCTAAAATCAAACCAAAGCTCGTAAACTGCTATCAGTGTAGTGACATAGGCCAGAGGGTGTCTAACACTGACGTGACATGAAGAATTAATGAGCCAAAGGTGTGTTCATCCACACAATGAACTTTAATGCAAAAATGTCAGCCAAATTAGGTCAATGACAAGCAACCAACCCTAGGCCTATAAATTGAAAGCTCTAAACACTTTACGAACAATTTTGATTCGTTCAGTTTTTATTCAATTTTCAATTTAGCTTTGTATTCAATTTAGTTTTTCATTAAGTTTTTCATTCAGTTTAGTTTTCTTTTATTTCGTTCTTTGCGGGAACCAGATTGTAGATTGGCATACTCGTTAATGGATTATTATTCACGCCTCATTAATATATATCAGGATTTTTCTCATCTTTGGTCTTGATTCCTTTTATAATGTTTATCTTTATTATCAATTTCTTTGAATGTGTTAAATCCATGAGAAACTAATCTGGTAAGGGAGAGTAACGAGTGGATATGGGATTGATTAACTTCTATGAAAGGATTCTTAGCGAATCAGCTGGTTGGGATAGGAATAACTTAAAATGTAACAGCTCGCTTAAGGCAGATCATACCGATATGTTGTTGGCATACAATTGATTAAGCGAAGGGTAGTAAAAGGATTAGACTAGTGAATTATTCGTTAAAATGTTTAGTTGATGTATTGCATGAATTTGACAGTACACCCTGTAACAGTACGCCCTGTAACAGCCTGCCTGGTGAGGTCTCAATGTCTGATTATTGTTTAGATTATTTTTGGAATTAACTGTAGAGATGAGTAAGTAAATTGTTTGTTTTGGTTAAGTTGTATGTGCCATTTGGTGAGCTCTTAGGTTGGCGAAGATATGTGGTTTAGTGGAATCTGACGTTAAGTGTACGCCACCCAAATGCTTTGGCGAACTCGCTTGGTTTACTGTTGAATGGATTTGTTTATTATTAAACAAGGAAATTTAGTTAGTTAAATTGAGACTTAGAATGGAACTAAGCTACTATAGATGAAAAGAATTAATTTTTTATAAGCGCACTTAATCACGAGAACGAAGAGTGCTAGTCTCCATGCTTAAGTATATAAGGATAATAGTGCCTTCACCAAAAATCATTTTCATTGTATTTGTGTTCATCTTTCTCCTTGATTTTATTTGCATTTTCTTAAAACTAAAGTCTAAAAAACTTGTCTGAAGTTGGGTTTACTGTAGTCAGCCAACTTATACATTTTCCATAGCTCTCTAGTAATTACTGATGAGCCATAGGTTATTTTTAAGGCTATTTACGTGTTTTCAATTCTGCATGCATAAGTTTCAGATTGGTGTGTAAGGAAGGAAAATTCTTGGGTTTAGGTTAAGTGTTAATGTTTCATGCATGGATGTGTAGATTTGATGATGTAGTAATCTGATAAGTTTAAATAATCTTATTATTAGCTCAAGACACTATAGAAGGTCCGAGTGACAAAGGCAAAGAACCTGCTATTTAGACTTTGTTATTTTTCTGGTGATTTCCTTCTTACTTCCATGTGTTCCTATTATCTTTAATTTATAATATTGTATGGTAATTATTCTTATTATGTAAAGGATGATCAGTGTATGTGTATTCAAATAATGGTTGTCTATCCAGAGTTATTAGTTTGAGTTCTGTATGTTTGGGAAATTTAGTATGGGCCATTTTCATGTTAAGCCACTACCATCTGATTCTAAAATGAATGGTATGACATGAACTGATCTACGAAAATGGAGTTAAAGGAAACATGTTGTGTAGCTTTCGGCAGGGCAGATATATTTTGCCAACTAGATTAGCATAACACAATTGAACATGCTACTGAATAATTTTGAATTGGTAGCTAGAAAGAGAGAATGTATATGGATAAAACAAAAAAAAATTGATATGAATCTGACTCTAAACTTTGGGTATGTGGCTGGCATAAAAATGAAATGTCTGAGTTTTGTGTTGTTGGCGTATAGTATTCACCCATGTGACACGCCATTGGCGTACTGAGTCTGTCTTAGTTCTGTATGCGCCTTTAGGTGTACTCTGAAATGTTAAGTGATTCCTTTGAAAGATTGGATTGTGCTATTACTATTCTGCTTAAGATCTTTATGGAACTCAATAAGTTCTTTTGAACTTACCCCGTTACCTTTTTCTTTCTCAAGCCTACTGTTGAAGGAATACTTTTTGAAGGACTACGTCAGAGGATATCTGCTACTGTAAGACATCTGTTTATTTGTACTATGCATGACATATGGTGGGTGATGTCTATTTGTATTTTGAGATGGAATTGTAATTGAAATTTATGATTGTTAAACAAACATGCTAGTATGAATAATAGATGACTAGATTGTGATTACTTAATTGATTAAATTCATGAATATCGAGATACCTAGGGATGACCTAAGGCATTGTTTGGTTGAAACTAACAGCCAAAAAGCCAACCCTATTCATAAACCTTTAGTACCTATATTTGAGCCAAAATCACTTCTTGAAGAACCGTCATACAAAACCTCACAAAGATATATTGTACTTACCTTTTTCTTTGGTCTCTGAACTGCACAAATATTAGATGCTGGGCCATACATATTGAGGGATAGGCAGATACATAACGGCGGTTTTGTAAAAAAAGAGTGAAATAGGAAGAAGTAGTGTGATACAGTAACTATAGGTTAAGCTAAAAAGGTGCGAATAAAAAACAAAATTATAAAAAGTCAAAACAAGTAGAAAAAGAACAAAATCAGTAAGAAAAGCATTAAGAGTGAAAAAACATTGAAAAAGTCAAAGTGACCCAAAAACAAGGTCACAACAATAGAAATACTCGTTCATTAGTGCACAAAAACTCATAAGCTAACCTTAATTGCTATTATTACAATATGGAGGAATAAGAAAGGTGAGAGAATAAGAGATAAGGTGGTGAACAGTAAAGGGACACTAAAAGGGGTGAATAGGGAACAATAAGATGTGCCAAACTAATTTCATGCTTGCAAATGTTTTGATGATCCCTGTTCTTCAATTCCAAACCAACCTTAAGCGAACGTTACAAGATGAAAATTACTATGCCATCTAGGTGACTGTATTTGTGAGTGGATATTGTATTAAGTGATTGTACTAATAGTTGTTTATATTTTACTAGGTATAATCAAAAGCCCTATGTAATTTCTTGATGGACCAATATATTTGATGATATTTTTGTCTATATACTTTGTAATATACTGAACTGAGGTATTTAAGGTTGATAGCAGTAAGTTCTTTACATATCATGCCAGAATTATGTGTATTTATGATTACTCTTATTTACTTTTCTCTGAAACTAATCTTTGTATCATACTTGCTCAAGGGTCATCTTTCATATTTTTACTTTTTATGATTTCTTCCTTGAGGACAAGCAATGACTTAAGTGTGGGGGAGTTTGATTTGCTGCAATTTGTTGTAGTAGATTAAACTATTTTTCGTACTTAATGAGCTCGTATGAAAGCAATTTAGCTATGCTTTTATTTAGTTTTCGATTTAGTTCATAGTTAATAAAAAGTGAAATTTGAGCTATTTATATCACATTGGAAGCCAAAGTAGGCCTAAAGGTAGGCTAACATATTCAATGAGTCTGTAGGACACCATTTGGAGGCATAAGGACACGAGACTGCCCGCGATGTTGCAACTCGGAGCCTCAATGTCAAAATATAGTGAAAAGAGTACTCAAAAGGAGTAGTCTACCTTTAGTGTCGCGACACAACCTTGAAATCAAACCAAAGCTCGTAAACTCCCATAAATGTTACGGCATTGATGTGACGTGAAGAATTAATGAGCCAAGAGTGTTTTCATCCGCAGAATAAACTTTAACTCAAAAGCATTAGCCAAATTAGGTTAATGATCAACGGCCAACCCTAGGCATATAAATAGAAAGCTCTAAACACTTTACGAACAATTTTGATTCATTCAATTTTTATTTAGTTTTCAATTCAGCATTGTATTCAATTTAGTTTTTTTATTAAGTTTCCATTCGGTTTAGTTTTCATTTATTTCATTCTTCATGGGAACCAAATTCTAGATTGACATACTCTTCAATGAATTATTGTTCATGCCTCATTAATATATTATCAAGATTTTTCTCATCTTTTCTATTGATTCCTTTTATAATGTTTATCTTTATTATCAATTGCTTTTTACGTGTTAAATCCATGGGGAACTAATTCAATTGGGTGATTAATAAGTGGACGTGGGATCGGTTAACTTCTATGAAGGGATTCTTAGCGGATTAGCTGGTTGGGATAGGAAGAACTTAAAACTCTAGGCTTGACGACTCTATGAAGTCATATAAGTGGGAATGAACCAGAACTCAGTATTGCCCATCCGTGAAAACCTTACCCCAATCCGGTCTGGACTATGATATCGAGAGATAAGTAGTTCTTTCGAACTCATTAGGTTAGTGGAAGACCGAGAGGCGCTGCTAGGTTAATGGCTAGTTGATTGAATAGAAGTCGAAATAGGAGTTAATTATGAATTTTGATACGAGTTAGTCTTTCATCGTTAAATTTGATAAAGTCTGCAGTTTGTTTTCACCATAAATTTTATTATTTTTATATAGAATAGTTTCTCACCACCTTATGATTAATCATAATATAATTTAATTAATTTATTAATTAGAACTATTAGCGTAGAAATTAATATTAGTTTATTCTCGCCTTCCTAGGGTACGATCCTTGAAGTACTTCCATACTTTGTTGTAAACTATATTACAACCTGACCCGTATACTTGCGGACACCTCCTTAATTCCCATCCTTAGTAGTAGTATTCACACTTCCTACATTGGTACGTCGAGAGGCGGTCACAATCCTATGGTTTAATCTCTCTTAGTCTAAGCTAACTAAATTGGGGTAAACCCTAAACCCTTAGTCAATCAATCCCACTTCCACTTTTTAATCACCCTAGGGTTCTTAATTCATGGCCATACTAGATGCAAATTTCCCTAACCAAATTTTAAATATTCAATTGAAACGTAAAAAATATAAAAAGGGAAAAGAGAAGTCTAGATATGAAATTGTGTGTTGAAGATCAATTCGTAAAGCCCTTGGAAAAGATGTTGATCATGATTCGATCAGAGCAGAAACGAAGTAAACAAATTGAATTGCAAAAAGAAACTAAAAATTAAACTAGAATTAAACTAGAAAATAAATTGAATGTAAAAATCTCAATGTAAACTGTAATTCTAAGAACAAGAAAAATTCAATAATTAAAAAAGATCCCTAATTCATTCTTGGGCACTAATATTTATAGACTTTTTGTTAAATGAAAAATATTAGGTACATTAAAGGTTACTAAGCATGTTAATTTGTATTGCACGAATTAAAAACACCCTTGGCTGATAATTGGGCCTCGTCGAACTTATGTCCTGACACCCTATAGCTAGTGTCGCAACATTAAACATCGAGTACTCCCCCTATTTAGTTCGAAGTTGGCTATTGCGACATGGGGTAATTGTTTTCACGACATCAGTTGCTGAATACCCCTCCCCTAAGTTTGAAGTTTGTTGTTGTGACATTGGATTGTTGTTGTTGCGGCATTGAAGGTTAAGTATTCCTCTTTTTGTTTCGAATTTGGGTGTCCTGACATTGCAAGGTGATTTTCGTGACACTGGAGGTGGAATGCTTCCTTTGAGGTTCAAAGTTTTTGTCACGACATCCTCTCTGAATTTTGCAGCATTCAAGGTAGGTCATTGACTCATTGGCCTAAAATAATGTCTTGTACACTCAATAAACACATTAGTCCTTCCTTAGGCCCAGATTGGCCTAACAAGTCACAAAACATACTAAAATGCTCATTTTATCGAATTCAAATATACAAATACTAAATCGATAAGCTAACTAAGAAGATAAAAAAAAAATACTTGAATACATGCTCATTAGGTGTTGAAAAGAACCTAATTTGCCATAATAAATTGCAGTAGATCAATATGTAATCTAAGTATGGGGGGAGGGGCTACATTGGTTTTTTTTCTTTATTCTATGTTTTCTTTTTGTTAGCTTATTGTTTTAGGAAATGTTAATTTTAAAAATAAATTAAAATTTCTTGGTTTATAGCTTTTTTGTGCATTATGCATATGAATATTTGGTTCACTTGATGTGATATACTGTAATTAGCTCTTTGACTCATGCAAAATTTGCAAGATGATAGTTGAATTATATTCTTTTGAACTTAAATTAGTTAGTTCATTTAATTAGATTGTGTAATAGGGTATTGGTAGTTGCTATATGTCGAAGTATTTAACTTTATGCCATATGATAAATAGAAGTGTAGATGGATGTATATACACATCTTTGGAATTTGATGTTTTTTATGGTATTGAAAATTGAAGCATGCTTTGAATTTATATTCATTGAGATGTTTAAGGATGACCTAAGGTATTGTTTGATTTGACAAGAGGCTAAATGACTAACCTTGATGCTATGTTATCCCCAATTCCCATGATTTGAGCCTCTAATTATCCTTTCTTGATGAACCTATGTTTTTGGAAAACTTGAGCTTAAAATGAGTATGAAACTTAAACCTTCTCTATCCTATACTTGATTTGCACTAATAAATGGATGCCAGACCATGGATATTAAGGGTTAGGTAGATAAATTATGGTGGTTCCAAAATGAGTAATTTAGTGAAAAAGTGAGGAAATGGTTTAATATGGTAGGTAAAAATCTTGCTAAAATGTGCTTAAATGAATGATTTATGAATGAGTAAAAGAAATGTGAGGGTTAAAAGCATACTGAGTGGAATAAAAGCATATAATGTGTGGCTGCCGTCAAAGGTGTGAATATCAAGACTAGAAATACTGCAGCAAAACGATAAATAATAAACCAATGGTGTCTGCAAGTATGCGAGTCAAATTGTAACATAGTAAAGTGTTACAATGAAACACTCCGGGAAGTATTTCGACGATCGTATCCAAAGGAAGTTGAATTAAATTAAAATTCATTTTTTTACACTTATAGGGCTAAACAGTAATAACAAAAAATTATAGTACGAAAAACCAAATTAAAATTAAATAATGAAATAAAATAAATTAGAAAAAACTAAAGAAAACAAATTAATAATTGAAAGTAACCCAATTAAAGAACTAGAAGATTAACTCATGTTAGTGTTCCTAATTAACTTCAGAATTGTGTTTTATCAAATTAGATATTAACTAACAAGTTATTACCTTTTGACCTCTAATTAATTATTTAATTGTCCAATACTCACTTATCTCTTGACCTCATTTTCTTGACCGAGATAAATTATGATTTACTCAGTAAACTTATCTTTTGAACTCATTTATCCTAAATTACTTTCTAGGTTCATCAATCCTAGGGTTTAATTACACATAATTTAAGCCAACCAATTCAAAAATTGTAACACCCAATACTCGTTACAATTTATCGAGCCCGAATATAGGAAGCCACAATACTTAAATACTTAACAAAAATTTTACAACTGGGGAAACCCATACTAAACATACTTCTTATTTATTTATTTATTTATTTTTTTAAGTCAAAGATTTGAAGGAAACGTTTACTAATTACAGCACATTCTCAAAATAATTATAATATAGTACGACTTAAATCTTTGTTCATGGCGTTGAGTACTATTTGCCCCATTCCTAAGAGTGCCCTTTTGTATGCATAATATTGCTCTTTAAACTTCTATCTTTGTGCATTCCTAGCTTGGTCCCTCCTAGCGCACTGGTTCAATTCCAGGATCCTGCATTACAAATAGGCAACTTTAAGTTCAATGGAACTTAGTGTGTCTCAACCAATATTACCTTTAAACGATGTGGTTGAATTCCTCGACTCAAAGATTTTGGACTTTCTTTCAAACTTGGGCAGATACTTTTCTGATTCTTGGCAGAAAACTATATGCCAACTTCTGCACTTGACCCCTTATACACATTTCGCTTGATTGACAGATCACAGACTTCACACTTTTTTGCGAATCCTATTTCAGAAATATCTTTGAAGATACAATTTGGATGCATTCCTCATAATGATGTACATACAGATACTACTATTTGCTTATTCTTATATTGGCTCTGGTGGCTATCAGTATTTCAATCACACTATATCTTAAGTATAACCAAACAATGAACCTATTCTGAAGAATACAATGTTTTAGATCATCCAATAGAATCCCAGATGACCTCGATACATAAAATGATTATTTCCAGGTTTGGTGGACACTTATACACCCATAATTACGAATATGCCAAGCTCTTTGTCCAAGTGGTTATTATGGCGGATTCATCAGTCGGGTACACTATCAAGAACTATTTCCAAAAATACCTTAAGGGCAACCCAGATCTCGCCAGAAAAAGTGGTCTAACAACTCATCACTTAGACATTATAGAAATCACCATACAGGCTTTCCAGATGACTTGCCACCAAGGCTTCCCAAATAATACGCCACATAGACCTTTCAAGTAACTAGCCACAAAAGCTTCTGAAATAATACGCCACATAGGCTTTTTAGATAGATATCCAGAAAGGATTTTTTGGTTTTCAGCCAAGGCACCACATAAACGGTCATGTTTGGTGATATGGATTTACCTAAACTCAGCATCACCTGAGGTTTTCCCATCATCACCCTAGGACACACTGAATCCCTAGTAGACAATTGCAGCTCATCCGCCATTTCAAGAATATGCCATGGCCATGGTCTTTCCACATATCTGCCACACTGGCCTTTTTTTTGTGTTTACTATCCCGACAGACATCATCAAAACACCACCACGGGGTCCATTATCATATTGCATATTTTCTCGACACTCTGTTCGAACCCCTGACCGCCTCCGATTGTACCAACGTCCAGATTGTAAATACTGTAACTAAAAATATAAGACTTGAGGCGGTGTCTGCAAGTATACGAGTCAGGTTGTAATATTGTAGATCTAATTAGTAATTTAAATAAATCATATTACAATTAAACATAAATAAAGGATTTTTTTTGTATTTATAACAAAGAAATAAAAACTTGCATAAAAATAAAGTGAACTTCGAATGAATGAAATCTAAGCTTAACCAAAACTAAACATGGGTGATTAGCTCGCTTCGGTGGTCATAACTAATTCCTATTTAGGGTTTCTATTCAATCAACTAGTTGTTACCCTAGCAAGATCTCTCGATCTTTCACTAAACTAACGAGTCGACAAGAACTACTTATCTCTCGAACTCACAGTTCCTATCGGTTCGGGGCTAAGGTGTTCATGGATAGGCCATACCAATTTTGGGTTAATTCTTACCTAAATGACTTCCTAGGGTCGTCAAGCCTAGGGTTTAAGTTGTTCCTCTCCCAAACAGCTGATCCACTAAGAAAACCTTATATAATAATTAGTTAATCACACTTCCACTCACTAATCCCCCATAAGAGAATTAGTTCCTCATGGAATCCATAAACACAATAAACTTGATAAATAAGATAAACATAAATAACAAATCAAGAATAAGGTTTGAGACAATCCTGAATTGTATTGATTGATGTAAGCACAAAATCAACAAGGGTTTGGTTGAATCTACAAATTGAATTCTCTGAAGAACACGAATGAAAAAGAACTGAGAATAAATCTGAAGTCTAAAAAAAACGGAAAACTAAAAACTAAATTACAAGGGAAATTCTGAACTGTGAAAATTGTCACCTAACAAGTGCTAAATGAACCTATCTGTAGATTTATGGTTAACCGTTTGCTTAGATTTTCATGTTAATTTTCATTGTGCGGGCTAAAATGCTCATCGCTCATAATTATTCCCGTACAGGGCCAAAACCATCTGGAGTGTCACCCTTTCACTTTATATATACTCTCGGTCCCCCTAATTTCCCTACCAAATCTAGGGGTAGGTAAAAGATAATCCAACGAAGATCTATGTTACTATTTGGCCAGTCATGGGGAGGCTCAAATCAATCCAATTGACTCCTAATTGACCCCGTTTTGAGAACCAACTTGAACAATGATCATGCAAACTGAGGATACTATACCTTGATGGTGAATCGTATATGGCACAGTCTTAAAGACAATTAAGTCTCCTAAAACTTTCTCGTACACTTGGTAGGCTCTTCGTGCTATGCCAAAACTCTGGGCGTACTCTTTCTTGTATGTATTCTTTCTTCACATGAATATATCTTGTAGTTAAATCTTTATATACCACTAATGGGCGGATAATTTAATGCTAGTATGTGCTAATATACTAATTCGTCGACAAGCTAACAGGGTGGCGATTTATGCTTTCATAGTGCACCAAAAAATTTAACACGCATACCTCACTCTCCTTTTTGGATCTGCCATTTTTGGGATGTGACAATTCTCCCCTCCCTCATGGAAATTTCGTCCTCGACATTTTTACCAACCTGGTAACGCTATTACCAATTATGCGTGGCCAACTTCCAAGATCAAACGCAGTATATTGCTTGGCAAAAAGCCAAAACATACTCATAACAGACTTCTCGTTCGTGACGTACACTCTGAAAATTCCAACTCCGTGAATGTAGATAGACAATCTCGATTAACAAATTCCAGGCTTGCAGGCATAAGTGGAGGGTACTCCTATGTTTTTAAACATCTAATAGCATTAGCCTTGACAAGTGTTAAGCTGTGATTACAGAATTCAAATAGTTGGCTTTGGAATTGAAACTTCTCATGTACACTTGATTCTTTATAAATATTCGGTGTTTAACACTTTCCTCCCAAATTTTTCTTTGCATTATTGAAGCCTTAATTTCTTTCTCTACCAAAGTCTCTTTGCTTCTTTTCGGCTTCAGTTCTCAACTTTCTTCAGAGGTAACTATCTTTCTCTTTCTCTTTCTATTGTTCAAAATAGTAAAAAAAAACTTCATGTGGAAGAGGCCTTGCCCAAAGTAGCAGAAGCGAAAACACTAGAAACGCTGTCGTGATTGAACCTAGAGGTCCTAATGGTACCAATTGCATGCTCGCTCCCATTTATGAATGGAACACTACCGAGGAAGAGTTGACTCAATACCTAGGGGCCGGAGGTCTCCTTCGTCCGAACTTTGCATACGATTTCCCTTTAGTCAAAGGGGAGTGTCATTAGAGGACAACTTTGAGGGCTTTATTCTTCTCTTCTTCCTGGTCGAGGCTGGGTTCCACTTGGCTCTTCACACCTTCTGTTTGGTGCTTAACAAATATGGCATTACACTAGGGCAACTCTCTGACCTTTCCTGGTACATATTGGTGGCTTATTTCATCGACTGTTGCTTGCTCCACGAGCCATCTATACTTGGCATGTAACGCCCCAAAATTTGGGCCTAAAAGCATTGGGCCTTGAGCAAGGGAACTGTTAGGAAATTATGCATAAATGTATGTCTGCTTTAGTGGTTAAGGGTCCTAAGAGGAGTTGGAAAAGTCTTGGGTTCAAACCTGAGCTTTAGGAAAAAATTTGGTTTTAAGTGGATAAAATCTTGGATGCTTGGATGTAGGCCTTTTAAATTATTGTGTTAAAAAAATGACATCAGGAAGCATGTGGTCTAGTGGTTGTGGCATCATTAAGGTTGCAAGGGAGCCTGGGTTCAAGTCATGGCTCTTGCAATTTATTTTGGTTTTTCTTTTAAAGGAACCTGGACTTTGGCCTTTAGACCTTTTAATTAATTGAAGATAAAATGTGGCACAAATGAGCTTGTGGCCTAGTGGTGGTGGCATGAATTGGCTGATGTGAGAGCTTGGGTTTGAATCCCTTAGAATGCAAAGAGTATTTATTTTATTTCCCTGCAGTATGAGAAGTGGAGTTAGATTGAAACTCTACAAGGTGAAGTTTGAATTTGTCTTGGAGTTGTTATGGAGAATATCAAGGAGGGATTTGTGGAGATTTTCAAGGATTTTGAAGGGAGAGGAGAGTAGTGCCTGAATGGGGACTCTAAGGCCTTAGGAATTTCGGCTGAGGGGTTTTCTCTCAGTTTTGGTCAGTTTGTCATCGGTTTTTGAAATTGTGAAGGCTTTTTTCTTTCTCTGCTCTCTTATGCCGAATTTACAAGTAGCCATTTGTGCATTTTGGGTATTCGACTCCTACCATTCTGGTAAATTAAACTATTTTATTTTCAAGTACATTCCTCTCCCTCTCTTTTGCATCAACATCTGCCAAAACCTCCTCTTCTTCTTTTTTCTTTTCAAGTTCAACCAACTGCTTGTTTCATCCCTTCTGGCCTATTGATTCTTTCGACCAAATCTATCGCCCTAGCCGTTGGGACTCTTCCTCCTTTTCGGCTTGTGAACGAAAGTTCTCCCCTCCCTTTTCGATTCTGATTCTTCTCTTCTTCGTGTTGTTCTTATTCTAGCCGAAACTCAACACTGTCCCCTCTCTGTTTCGGTTCTGCAAGTATTTGTGACAAAGCGTTAAGTGGTTGTATTCCCTCTTTCCATTCAAATCTGGTTTCTTTAAACTTTTCCTAAAAGCCGAATATTCTTTTGGTTGATAAGATGGTATTCGTGGATTTAAGCCACATTTTCAATTGACCCTAGCTAACAAGATCTGTTTATAATTCAGATTCTCGACAAGGCGTGTGATCAATTTTGGGTTAACGATCTTAGAGGATTAAGCCACCCTCATTCAATCAAGGTAAGGTGGTATTTTTAGGCTAAAAGTTAAGAAGTGGTTAGCTTGATTCGTCAGTTAACTAACTGAAGGTTCGAATGAATGTAGGTTGGTGCTCAAGAGTTTTTGACAAGTGTTCGTAAACAGGTATGTACACACCTTGATCTGACTGTAACACGACAAAAGCCGAAAAGTTGGGAATACGGTGATTGAGGCCACATGGGCGTACGAATGCTCTTGTGGTGAACCGAGCCCACGAAATATGGGTTAGACCGTAAAGGCCACCACGAGCATTCTCATGCTCTTGGGCCGTTATGGGCCACGTTGGGCTGAAATGGGTAGTGTGATTCCAAAGGGCTCGTGGGCCCCACACAGGTAAAATCTGCGTTAAGTGGAAAATTCTAGACTGGGCCATGTAGTTCGCGTAATCGTGACTGGATTTGGGCCAAATGGGCCACACGAGCGTGTGGGCCCATTTGGGCTGAATATGGGCCTTAGGCCCATTTACACCGTTATGACCATTTAGGTTATCTGTGTCGCTCGAGGTGACTGTAGACCTTCGAAAAGGTTGTTAAATGATTGTAATGCCCCTAGAGGGTAAATGACTATTTTTCCCCTCAAGGGTAAATAACTGATTTGTGCTATGGTTTGATTGACTTAACTGTGAACGATATGATTGTTTCTGAGCATGGCATACTGCATACATGACATACTGCATGGGGTTAGGATATTGTATTGGAGGAAGTGATTGATATGTGAGGGTCGCACGAGTCGCATGAAACGACTCTGGACCCACCGATGGCTTTAAGTCGATTATGTGATTGGTAGCTCTGTTGCAATATTGGTTAGTGCTGCAACCAACGCTACTTAAGGAGTGTAGGGATGGGTGGGTTAATTTAATCCCCACAGGAGTGTAGGGTTGGACAAGAGATGGAGTGCAGGGTTGGTATGGTTATTTATGCATTGCATATACTGGTTCTGATATTGAGATGAGCTTAGGCCCAGATATATGTGATATGTGCCATTTGTTTTAGGCTCGGGTCGAACCGAGGCTGATGGGGACTAAGGCCCAATTGTCACCGTTACTGTATTGGGCTAAGCCACACTGTACTGTTACTGTTAATGGGCTCAGGCCTAGACTGATTTTATATTAACTACATGTTATTTTGCTAATTTTTTGTAATAATTGGGCTAAGATGTCGAGAAGCATAAGTAATAACCTTGTCATCCTACATCAAAACACATCTTCAACCATTCAAAGAAGCATTGTAAACAACAAACTCCTTCTAAAATCCAGCTCGTGTTAACACCGGTGCCTCTATCAACATACTTTTCAACTTATCAAAACTTTGCTGACATATCTCCAACCACACAAAGCTAACATCTTTCTGTAATAGTTTCGTCATAGTTAAAGCTATTACCAAAAAGTTCTTAACAAATCATCGATAGTATCCGGCTAATACTAGGAAACTATGTACCTCAAAAACGTTTTGTAGAGGTTTTTAGTTTAAAATAGCAAAAAATTTGCTCGGATCAACTCGTATCCCTTTAGTTGAAATCACATGACAGAGAAATCTAAATTCTTTAAGCCAAAACTCGCATTTACTAAACTTGGCATAAATTTGTTTTTCAGGCAAGGTTTGAAATACGATCCTTATATGCTGGGTATGCACAAAATTATTTCTGGAGTAAATCAGAATGTCATCAATAAAAAAACCAACAAACTTGTCGAGGTGAGGCTAAAAAACCCAATTCATCAAATCTATAAATTCTGTGGGGCATTCGTCAATCTGAATAGCATGACTAGAAACTCGTAGTGTCCGTAATGGGTTCTGAATGTTGTTTTCGGTACATCGACATCTTTAACTCATAACTGATAGTAACCAAATCTGAGATCAATCTTTGAAAACACTATGGCACCTTTCAACTGATCAAATAAATCATCAAAAACAGGAAACGAATATTTATTATTTACCGTGAATTTTTTCAATTGTCAATAGTCTATACACAACCTCATCGACCTGTCTTTCTTTTTTACGAACAAAATAGGTGCACCCCAAGGTGATATTCTCGGTCGAACAAAACCTTAATAAATTAATTCATGCAATTGAGCTTTTAATTCTTTTAATTCAGTTGGAGTCATTCTGTACAGAGTAATTGAGATCGAAGTAGTCTCTGGCATAAATTCAATAGCAAACTCAACTTCTCGCTGTGATTACAAACTCCACAACTCTTCAAGAAAAACATCTGTAAACTCGTAAATTGTTGGTACTTGATCAACTTTCAATTCAGATACTTTAGAATCAAATATAGAAGCTAAAAGTGCATCACAACCTTTTCGTATAAATTTATGGGCAAAAATTGATGAAATCATATTAGAAGCATATTCAAACTTAGCAGATTCAGTAGAAACAAATTCACCGCTCTGACATCTCAAATCAATTTGTTTCTGTCGACAATTCACAAAAGCATCATGAACAGTCAACCAATTCATTCCCAGGATAACGTCAAAGTCGTTAAAGGAAAGTAACATCATATCAGCAGGAAAGACATAGCCTTGAATTTTCAGTGGACACTGTTTGTAAACCAAATCAACTATGACACTCTATTCTAAAGGATTTGTTACTTTAATGACATACTTAGTTCACTCAACTGGTAGATTCTTTCCAGTTACTAACGTAGTGCAAAATATGAATGTGTCAACCTAGGGTCAATTAATGCATACACAATAATATCAAAGATAGAAAAGGTACCAAAAATAATATCAAGAGTTGAGGCCTCCTCACATACATAAATTGCATAAGCTCTGAAAGGAGCTTGAGCTTCATTTTGTACCGCTGAATCCTTGGTCCCGCTTCTGCTAACTCCAGCAGTAGCATTATTCCCTGGCTGTCTACCTCTAGTAGTAGTAACAACAAGTTTTGCATTATGAATTCTGTTTGGCACAGTTTGATTTGGGCAATCTTTCTTGAAATGATCTGGAGACCCACATTTAAACCAGGATCTGTCTTTCAACCTACACACTCCAAAATGATATCAGCCACAATGGCAGCATTCAGGTTTGTTTACATTTTAAATGTTGCTTGTGGTGGCTACTGAAGGTGTTGGTGATCTCATGTTGTTCTGTTTCAATCAATCTCTGCCCAAAAATCCAAATGGTGCTAAAAAATAGCTACTCGATTCTTTCATCTTCCTCTATGGGGGAACATAAAATGTTTCGGTTGAGTTACGTTTATTGAAGTCACGAGCTTTCATCTCATCCTGTTTCTTGTAATTGTAAACTTCTTTCATTTTCTGAGCTCGAATAAGACAATACTACAAATTCTCTATTTTCCATTACACCAACTAACGACTTGATTTCATCATTTACGTTGTCTTCAAAATGAATGCAGATTTCTTTCTCAATATACACAACTTCACGAGCATATTTACTGAGCTGAACAAACTCATGCTCATCCTCTGCAACTGATCTATTACCCTATTTCAGCTCGAGGAATTCATTTTTATTCTTATTAAGATACCTTTTACTGACATATTTCTTTCAGAACTCAGTTTTGAAGAATTTCTAGTTAACCCGTTCCTTAGGTACAACTGCAATTAAAGTCGTCCACCAATAATATGTCTCCTCTTTTAACAATGACATGGTGCATCTCATAACATCTTCCAAAGGATATAACATTTCATCCAGAACTCTCTGTGTATGATGATAAGTCTAAATTATATAGGTTTATTTAGTACCTTTTTACTTGGAATTTATGCATATCTCTAGCATTTCGATAGTTAATTGTGTAATTTTAGTTCATACGGAGACATTGGGCATAATTTTAGTAAAATTTTTCATTTTACATAATTTCACTTTATTATGATACATTTTAAATTCTTGCTTAAATTGCTGCAATTGGACCATCAAATTGCTCAATGTTGGGAGCTATAATAAGGACACACATGCAAGAAAGATAATTATTTCATATTATGGATGACAAGCTAATGAATTGGACTTAAAGAATTGTTCTAACCCAACTTCGAAGATGATTGCTGACAAAAATTAAGTCTGCCTCTAATTAGGTTGCCAAACCATCTAATAGGGGGAGAAGAGCCCAAATTCAAAAAAGACATGAAGAACAGCCCAAAACAACTTTTGGAACAATTATGGCATGTGTAGAAAAATCACATAATGGCCCTAACAAGTTGTCATAGCCACCGTCCAACCCTTCTCCTTGAATCCAGCAAAAATCGAGTACAAATCAAGCAACCAACAACTCCTTCCTAAAGGATGTGTATGCTATTTTTAGCAAACTCTCAAGCTCCACCTCAAGTATAAATAGCACTTTCCCTTCATCTTTCAAGTCATCCCTCAATCCTTCAACACTCAACATTCTCTCATTTTTCTCTCATCTCTTCCACGCCTAAAGCTCTCCATCTTCCTATTTTCTTTTAGCTAGCATTTCCTTGAGAGAAAAACTCTCTTGGTCGACCACCTTTAGGATCAATTTTTGAATGAGCAACCATAGAAATTGGAGGAAGCCACCATAAATATTCGTTAAGGAATCACCAAATTCATTAAGAGTTTCTTCTTCCTTTATCTTTAATTTGTTCTTAGTATTTAAACATATTTGCAAATTTTTTGACTATTTTTCCATTAATGATGATTACTTAAATTGTTTCAATAAGAATAATTGAAATGCTTTGGTTAAATTCATTCAATTCATGTTTATATTGTTCGTGCCTTAGTTGTTCATTCTTCCAATTAAAATAATTCATGTTATTCATGCATTAAAATATGTTTGAATCCATTAGAATTAGTTGCTTAATCCGACCCATATGGTGATTAATGGATACAATATTCGAAAGGTGCATGCTTAATTTATATCCAACCTAGAATAAGTAAAAGATTCTTAATAATTCAAAAAGAATGCTATTACCTTAGCTTTAAGTTTATGTGATTAAATTGTTTCAAACCGAACCAGTCCCTGTTACTTCACATAAATTCTAAGGAGTCCTTAGTTAAATATTGACATAGAAATATGCATGTTTTCCTAAGTATAAGACTTCGAAATAACTTATATTAGATTCCAAGATAATGAATGATCGAGTTACCTTGGAATTTTTTTTGGAACATTGTTAAACAAGATAAAGAATGAATTGAGTCGAGTGTTGTTGCTGTTAAAACTTTTGATTTGTTGCCAAACTATTCAATTGCATTTTAAGCCATTTCATTACATTTAGGTAAATTCATTCGCATATATTTGATTAATTAAATTTTAACATCCATCACTTCAAAATATTGTAACCAACTTGTAAATATTAATTTTAGAATTATTGGTTTAAGCACAATCCCTATGGAGACAATACCCTTTTTACTTACTTATTACTTGATAATGATTGTGTATACTTGTTAATTCCTTCATGAACTAAGTTTTTGGTTCTGTTGCCGCGGACTATTAATTTAATCATTATTTCTGAAATTATTTCTTGCAATTTTGGTTTATTTTTATCTTTATTTAATTAATCTTTTATTTTTTGTCATTTTCTTTTCCATTGTTTATTCGCATAGATCGAATCATCAATTTAATCCTTATAGACCCTAAAATCGAGTGGGCATTTAGACAAAGGAGACAAGAAAGACTAGCCTAAAGACAAGCCGCAGAAATATACCTTGAAAATCAAAACGAAGTTCAAGGGAATAGAGCTGCTAATGCTCGTAATTCAATCCTTATTGCTGATTATAGGAGTCGAGCTAGAAGTCAGTATAATGTGCCACTCTTTAATGAGATAAATTCGGGAATTAAGAGACCGGAGATCGAGGCACCACAGTTTGAATTGAACATGCAATTCTCTAGATGCTTTAGAAAGTGGGCAAGTTTAGTAGAATGCCTGCAGAAGATCCACACGTTCACCTTCGACTGTTCATGAAGGTTAGTGATTCGTTCAAGATAGTTGGTGTAATTGAACATGCATTGAGGTTGAAGTTGTTTCCATACTCGTTGTGAGATAGAGCACGTGCATGGATTAATTCATTGACACCTAGCTTAATCTCTGCATGGCAAGAGCTAGCAGAACGCTTTTTAGTTAAGCATTTCCCACCTAGCAAAAATGCTAAGTTGTGGAATGAGATCACCACTTTTCAGCAAATGGATGATGAATCCTTATACGACGCATGAGAAAAATTTAAAGAGTTACTTTACAAATGCTCTCACCAAGGGATTCTACATTGCATATAGTTGAAGACATTTTATAATGGTCTAAACACACACATTAGGATGATGGTATATGCTTTTGCGAATGTTGCTCTCCTTTCTAAGTCTTATAATGAGGCTTATGACATCATCGAGAGAATAGCCAGTAACAACTACCAGTGGTCAACCAATCGAGTAGCTTCAAAAAGACGAGTAACAGGAGTGCATGAAGTGGATGCTCTGACTTCACTTGCTACTCAGGTATCCTCAATTTCTGCAATGCTTAAATTTTTTTCTACTAAATGTGTAAAAAATGTTACAACTTAGCCACCATGCGAATTTGACATTATTTCCTACGTATACTGTGGGGACAGAAATTTGTTTGAGAATTTTCCATCAAATCCCGAGTCTATTTATTATGTAGGGAATTAAAAACAGAATAGAAGTGGACAAGGACCACAGTCCAACTTCTATAACCCTTCATGGAGAAACCATCCAAAATTTTCTTGGAGTAATCAAGAAGCTGGATCGAACAACACCTACATGCAACATAGATTAAATCAACCTCTTGTGTTCAATCAACAAGTTTAGAAACCACCAAAAGTTGAACCGTCCAACAATTTAGAGAATTTTTTGAAGGAATACATGGCTAAGAATGAAGCTTTAATCCAAAGTCAAGCAACAATATTGAAAATTTTGGAGAACCAAATGGGTTAGTGATAACTCTTTTCAAGAGTTGTATTTCAAGACTCTAGATTGAATTAATTGTTTGTAATTAAGTAAATATGTTTTCATTTTTAGATATTTTTAGAACATTATATAACAAAGTTTGGATTATGGTATACTTGTTATTATTTTTTACTTCTATTATTAGGGAAGAAAGGTGTTGTTTGTGGTTGGCAGTAGGTGCAGGATAAAGAAAAGAAGAGATGAAGGATAGGAAAATGAAGAAGTGAAATATTGTCATGACAAAATGTTAGTTAGATTGCAAATACAAATGCCATGGAAATTTCAGAAAGCTAACGTAGCATTCAATCCACGTCACTCTCAGCCAGCTGTACTTGTACCAGATAAACCACCCTAAAAAAGAGGAAGCAAAAGGTGTGTGCTAAGAGGGAGGGACTTACCCTATAAAGAAGAAAAGAAAAGAGGACTGAAAAAGGATCGCAGAGAGAGAAAAAGAGAGAAAAATGATTTCTATCTCTCTGCATTAGATTCTTGTGAATTCTCCAAAAAAGTGGAAAGGGTAGTAGCTTACAGAGCAGAAGAATTATAGACGCAAGTAAGGGGAAGAGAAATTTGCGCTGGGTTTTGCATCAAATCTCATTATTAGAGTTAAAGCTGGAGTGGTGAAAGCTTCCTGCAATTCTGCCTTTATTTTCTGATTTGAACTTCTGATTCATGAATTTAAACAGTGATGTTGAATGCTTTTATTATGGATTCAAATGTTCAACCCATGAGTTGATTTTCTTTAGGTTGGAATTATTTTGGGTGAATGTTTATTATTTGTAATGACCATGGTTTTATTTTGAGTTGAATATTGTTTCATTCGTTTTGTGATTATTTTTAATACATGCATGCAAGCTCTAAATATAGATGACTATGTATCATGTTATTAGATCTGATTTAATTCTGAAAAGATTAACTAGATTGGATTATAATCGGATGACACAGATAAGTATTCAAAAGAATATTTGTAGCACTCTAGACATAAAAGTTGTTATCTGTATAAGGAAAGGGAAAAAAATCCAGATATTATTCTTGAGTTCTGTAGACATGCAATAACTCAGAATGATAGCTCAAAGTCTGGCTTTCAAAAGAAGCAGGCTGCAATAGTGATTTCCTGAGCAATAGAATAGTCAAGATTTTTCCATGGCATCGTTATGTTATAAAAATAAACCCAAGTAATTCCAACATATATCTTTCAACAGTACAAACTCTTTCCCACTTATTCTTTGAGAATTGCCATAGCATTTTACTTGCCTTAGCATATTTTTAGATATATTTGATTTTATTAATCCTTCATTACATCTATTTATCAATTAATCACATGTTCTTTTTGCACAGTTTAATTAGTCAATTTCATAGTAATAGCATAACAAATTATTTTAGTCAACTCCGATCCCTGTGGAGATGATTCTCACTCATCACTTTATTACTTGATTCTACGTGTATACTTGCACATTTACATCACACAATCACATTCGCATCAACTATCAACTATCAACTTTATTAAGAATGACGCCTTAATCCCAAGTCAAGCAACAGTACTGAAAATTTGGAGAACCAAATGGGTTAATTAGCTACGAAGCTTCGCAATAGACCACAAGGGGCATTCCGAAGTGACACAGAAAATCTGAGGAATACGGGTTATTTGATATTGAAAAGGGATCTATCGAGGGACAGAAGAGTTTAATCCAATCTCGAGTATTTGATCTTGGGAAACTTGAATCTCAATGGGTAAAAGCAAGGATCATTTATCCCACCTATAACATTTCGTGGGTGGGACCTGTACCAAAGAAAGAAGGTATCATAGATAATGAGCTGATTCCATTAAGGACAATCACGTGTAGGAAAATTTGTGTGAATGACAGAAAGTTGAGCAAAGCAATGCAAAAAGACCATTTCCCGCTGCTATTCCTTGATCAATTGCTGAACATAATTGTTGGGAAAGGTTATTTTTTCTTTCTAGATGGGTATGATTATTATATGATGAATGGTTGTTTGGCATTGCCTTAGTTAGTGACGATCTCCAATGACATTGAGGGAGTTCTCTTCACTTTTAATGTCGTTATTTTAATTTTAGTTTTTTTTTTCATTTGAATAAAATGGCGAACCTAGAAATTTTTTTTCTTAAATTAGTACATTAAATTAATTATGTCTAAGGAGATTGGAACTTAAGCGAGACCATTCGTGACCCCTCCAACCTTTCCTAGGAAATTAATTTGATGTAATTCTTTAAGAAACATTCTCTAAGTAGCCTAAAAGGAATTTTAATTTTACTTTTAATTTTATGTTCAATAAGAGGATCAAGATTGGCCCTAGTACTAATCTTTTTCTTTCTTTAGTTTTATTTTAGTCTAGATAATAAAATTGCCGCCACATATTTCTCTCCATGCCTTGCCGCACAAGTCTTTCCTTAGCTAAATTTTTGCTAAAAATTTGCCCTATTTTACCACTATAAAAACCCTTAACACCATCTTTTTTTTTTCACTACACTTAGGCCATTAGCCCTATTTTTTCACTTTATTCTCTTTCCTTAGTCGCCGGCCTCAAAGCTCAAAAGCTTTCTCCCTAATTTTTTTTCTTTCTGCTGTCGAATTTCCCTTTGCCACAACATATCTCCCCTATCATTGCCGCAACTCTGCTTCACCATAGCAACCATCCCACTCCGAGTCGAGTTTTGTTACAGCCTCCATATTCAACCTTTCCCTTTTGCCGCCACAAAGCCCTTGCCACAACTCTATTGCCACTGCACCATTCTTATTTTTATTCTTAACTCCTTGTCAATTAGCCATGACTCAAAAGAGAACTAAATCTTCAAAAACTTCTGTCGAAAACCCAATTGTGATTCAAGATGAGAAAGCAAGGGAAAATTTTGATTTCATCTTCAAAAATCAGCCCAAGATGCCAGAAAAAAGGTTTCAACTTGGAAAACATTGATAGAACGATTGTACCATTGTCAATTCAAAAAACAATTGAGGTTTTAAAGTGGAATCAATTTTGTGATGCACGATCTTTTCCTGAAGAGGAATTAGTATGAGAATTCTACGCCAATTTAACTGTGCCAAATGCTTTTAAAGTTCTTCTTCGTAAAAAGAAGGTACCCCTTACATCTAAATCTATTAACGATTTGTTTAATCTGCCTGATGTTGAAGAATATGAATACTCTGCCATGACGAAAAATATCAATTGAGATTTTCTTCAACAAGTACTCAATGTTGTTGCAAATTTAGGATCCCAATGGATTATAAAAATATACGACAATCACTCTTGCCGAAGGGAGTACTTAAAACTAGTGGCTAAGGTATGGTTCTACTTTGTACGATATAGCTTCATTCCTATCTCACATAGTTCCATCATATAGATGGACCAAATACTTTTGTTGTATGCAATTATGACAGAAAAGTCCATCAATGTGGGAAAATTTATTCTCAAGAAAATCCAAGATTGTGCTAAGAAAAAGGCAGAAAGTGCTTACTTTTCATTATTGATTACTTTACTTTGTTTGCAAGCACAAGTTCAGTCAAAAGTGAACCTGAAAGGTTGTTATGTTCAAGGCTGCATAACAAGACATGATCTTTAAAGGTTAGAAGAGAATGTTGAATAGTTGAATCAGACTGAGCCAGACGAACCAGAATCTGACGATTCGTCAACCAAATCTGAAACAGAAATTGACTCAGTAACTGAATCAAGAAAAGCAGAACCTGAAGGAGAACCAAATAGCCCTGAACCATGAATGGAACAGAAAAATACTGAACCAGTTAAGCCAAATGTTAATCCTGAGTTGACTTTTCCGATGACCACTTTTTCGAACACCATCAATAAATCAGACTTTTCAACTATAATGGATAAGTGGAAATTTATACATAACCAGCAACAGACTTATTGGAAATATGCAAAAATTAGAGATGATTCCATAATGAATACTTTTAAGAATTTCTCTAACAATTCCATTCTTCAGTTTCCAGATCATGTTTTTGAGTTATGGGAGCAAGATACAAAGCAAGAAGAGTTTGGGAATTCAAGCAAGAAAGGGAAGGAACAAGACAAAGGAGATGGTACAAATTAATAAAACGGGGGATTTCTTTTTTCTTTTTTGTAGTATTGTTTTTAAGACAATTTTATATTTACTTCAGGAATATTTTATTTTATACACAATAAAATTGAATAATTTTCAATTTATGAATAAACTAAGTCGATGCCTTTCCATTAATTTTGTTCTCTAGTAAAAAGGATAGTAGTGTGGTAAGGTGAATGTACATGTCTAAGGATTGCATTTTTCAAGAAAGACTTGGTACTTAAGTAGTCTTCATGACCCAGCTCGCTTTTCTGAAATCCTACTTGGTGTACAGTTCTTATTCACTAATTTGTTATTTTGCAATTAGGACATTTCTTCTTTTTAAAATGGGGATAAGGGCCAATCTTGCATGATTTTTTTTTTAGAAAAAAAAAACAAATTTTCATGCATAAGTATGCTGAAATAAAGTAATGCACAAAAAAATATTTTTAATAAGTTAGCTCATATGAAATTATCATTTCTCATTTATTTAAGTTCTTTTTATATGTTAGATTAGTTATGAGATGATTGTATTTTTCATTAGTCTTATATAGTCTTTGCCATGAAAATTTACGTTCCTTAGAAATAGGAATGCATGAAGGTTTAAGTCTTTAGACTTGTCTTAGTAACTTTCTTGAGGCTGAATCCTAGTAGGCATAAGAATTTGAAAATAATATAGGTACATTTTGTTTGGATCGTTTGAGCCTTTCAAGCCTACCATATTTATAACTAACCATTGAAACTTTTCTTTGAGCTATATGGCCTTTGTTATTTGATTTACCTGTATCATAAGTCATTTTACCTTCTTTTCATAAGTTTTACCTTATCTTTGCACCAATTTTAAACTTTACTTGTTTTGGTGAAAAAAATCTTGAGAAAGAATTCAAAATGAGGTATATGTTTCAAAAAAAAAAGATCAAATGCTGATGTATGATAAAGTTTTATGATCAAAATGTTCAGAAGCATGAGTTAAAAATTAAGTTTGGGGGTGTTAATGTAACACCCCCTAACCTGTATTCGTTGCCGGATTAGGGTTACGGAGTATTACAAGAATTTACAGTACAAACGAGTAGAATTTCTAACATCTCATAACATATCAATATTCATAATAAAACCAATCAAAATCATACATACTGCCCCTTATACGAGCCCTCAATGCCCTAAATACGAGTTAGAAACAAGTCGGGACTAAATCAGAAACTCAGAGAATTTTTTAGAAAACAATAAAAATTTTCAAAGCTATAGGTGTCACACGGCCCTGTAGCCAGGCTGTGTGACTCACACGAACAAGAGACACGTCCGTGTGGGCATTCAAAATGGGGACACACGGTCGTGTCCCAGCTCATGTCCGTGCCCGTGTAACTCTTTGACTTGGTCACACGGCCAAGCCACACGCCCGTGTGCTAGGTCGTGTACCCCTTCGAAGTAACCTCACACCCCTATATGCCAAGCCGTGTGTTAGGTTGTGTAACAGGCTGACTTGCAACCCTTTGAAAGCTATAGAGGACACACAGCCAAGTCACCTGGCTGCGTATCACACACGGTTGAGACACACGCCCGTATGGACTAAAATAGGCTATTTTACAAGACATTTTTCTCACCCAATTTGGCATGTACCTACAACCATAATTACACATACTTACAAGCCATAGCAGGGCATCCAAATCAAGCATAAGCAAACCTTAAACATATGATATATTTACATACAACCAATATGCCCTTAAGCACCTCAAATGACAACTCATAGCATGTATAATTATGTACATAATTTGACCAAATAAGCCAACAACCTTCCAAGCAATTTGCATCATTTCATGCCATTTAGCTTACTTACCAAAACATACCAAAACTTCTCAATTGGTACAAATTATACCATTCTAAACTAACATCAATATACATATATGCCTTCCATAACAAAGCACCAATTTACAATAACTATATGACATATCCAATGTGCACATTCAACAACAATTTCATTTTTCCATAATTCAACCACATATCAACCATATTAAGGCAACTTATACACATCCAAAATATACCAAACACAAGCCAAACAAATGGTCAAATTATCAACAAAGCATATAGGCCAACATTAGCCAAAATAACCTATACATGTCATTATAACCAAAATTAAACCAACCGAAAGTACCAAAAGAGCCGATGGATAGTGTGTTATAGCTCCAACAAGCTTCCAACCCGAACGAGTTTTTGATTCACTAAAATTAAGAAAAATACATCGAGTAAGCATTTAAGCTTAGTAAGTTCGTATAACATAGAATTTAACTTACCATTTAGTCACGAATTAGGTAATTAAACACAGCATATCCCAACTCAATTTGGCCAAATGCCTAAGCACATATTCACCAACATGTTAGCCATGTAAAACACATATAATAGCCAAATAACATGGATGAACATAACCACTAAGCAAGTTTCATATATATATATCATCCATTTCATGTTTCAATATATCATATAATATCATTTCCATGTATTTCATGTATATACCTGTAATAGTTTGTATCGAACTCATATCATCTTGTAATAGAACATTTCCCGTTGAACCATTTAGAATATCGTTGGATACTTGAGATAGCTCACACATAGTGTGCTAAACTGTAATCCGTTAATTCCTGTACATGTATGCTCATACGAGCTATGAATCAGTATGCTCTCTCGAGCTGGAAATCGGTAAGCTCATACGAGCTGAGAATTAGTAAGTTCTCACGAGTTGGAATCGGTAAGCTCATATGATCTGTGGTGTCTCCGCAATGCATGCAGGACCTCAACCAAATCGGCAACCCTAATGACATGTCATTTGTATCCTACGAATTCCTATAGTTCAAACGGGGCTCGGTAATCGTCGAACGTCATCAGATATGCAATCAATATTTATACATGGAAATTATACAAATCACATACATATAATTCAATTAAAACATATAAATACTCAATTTAATTACACGAACTTACCTCGATGAGTACACGTAGATACGAAGGAGATTAATATGAGATTTTCTCTTTGCCTCGATCTAACTCCGTATGAGGTCTGACTGGATCTAAATGGATAAATTTAATCCAATTCAATATATTTCACATTCAATTTAGTCCAACACACATTTTGGAAAAATTACCATTTTCCCCCTATACTTTTAATTTCTTTGCAATTTTGTCCCTAGTTCATAAAAATGGAAATTCACACAATTTCACCACAACCCACCATGGCTAAATATCAAATATATCATTAGCATGTACTATACTTCAATTATTTCACAATTTCGTCATGTAATATTTTTTTCAATTTAGTCCCTATTTGACAATTTTACTAACAATTCCTTTACAAAAGTTGTTTATCTAACAACAACCATTCATTTTCTATCATCAAACTTCAAAACTTAAGCATGTTCATCAATGGTAAAACCCTAACAGTTTCACAAATTAGTCCCCGGGCTAGCTAGATTAAGCTACAACGATCCCAAAAACATAAAAATAATTAAAAACAGGACAAAAATCATACCTAATTGGACAATATAAGCATGGCCGAATCCTAGCATCCAAAAATGGTTTTCTTTTTTGTGAAAATCAGTAGAAAAAGATGATAATAGAAGATGATATTAAACTGTTTTATTTATTCTATCATATATTACTATTTTACTTAATTAACTTTTATAAACTTTAATAATTACACAAAATGCCAAGCCATTATAATCCACTATCACTATTATAGTTTAATTACCATATAAGGACCTCCACTTTAAAGTTCTATAGCTATTAGAACTCAACTTTTGCACTTTACTCGATTTAGTCCTTTTTATCAAATTGAAAATGTAAACAGTAAAATTTCTTAACGAAATTTTTATAAGGCAATACTATCATGCTATAAACCATAAAATAATAATAAAATAATTTTTGTAACTTTGGATTTGTGGTTGCGAAACCACTGTTCCAATTTCACTGAAAATGGGTTGTTACAGTTAACCCAATTAGTAAGGTGGATTGTGCTATGAAGATCCAACGCAAGTTTAGGGTTTTAACCTAAAAATCAGTTCTCTTTATCCGTACCTTGAGCCTAGCCCCATTACAACCTTATAAAATACCTATTGATTTTGATAATTATGTCGACTACATTAGTGGAAAGAAATTACTAAGTTCAACATATAAACACCATTAATTAAACCTTAGGATCGTTTTGTCTAATTGGATAAGAAAAGTTTTTTGAATGGTGGATTTTATATATGAATTTGAAATGCATGAAAATTATGACTTATGATAACATTTTATTTTACTTAATGTTGGGAATAATATTTGCATGCGAGCGGCTTATCAGCAAGAAGAGTTTGTGAGCATAAATTTGTTGATGCATGGTTATGTGAAAAGTTCATTCTACTGAAATATTGTGCAAAATTGCCCTAAATGTTTGCTTCGCATGAAACATTACTTAGGGCAAGTAATGGATTAAGTTTGGGAGTGTGATAAGTCTAAATTATATAGGTTTATTCAGAACTTTTTTACTTGGAATTTATGCATATCTCAGGGATTTAGATAGCTAATTGTGTAATTTTAGTTCATACTATGACATTGGTCATAATTTTAGTAAAATTAGTAATTTTACATAATTTCACTTTATTATGCTACATGTTAAATTCTTGCTTATATTGTTGTAGTTGGACCATCAAATTGCTCAATGTTGGGAGCTATAATAAGGACACACATGCAAGAAAGATAATTATTTCATATTCTGGACAACAAGGCGATGAATTGGACTTAGAGAATTGTTTTAACTTAGCTTGGAAGATGATTGCTAAAAATAATTAAATCTGCCTCTAATTGGGTTGCCAAACCTTCCAATAAAGGGAGAAGAGCCTAAATTCAGCAAAGACATGAAGAGTAGCCCAAAACAAATTTTGGAGAAATTATTTAAGGATCCCTACATGTGTAAAAAGAACACATAATGGCCCCAACAAGTTTTCATGGTCACTGTCCAACCCTTCTCCTCGAATCAAGCAAAAATCAGACACAAATCAAGCAACCAACAACTCCTCATCCTACAAATCAAGGTCGGCTATGGATGGGAAATTCCTAAGGGATGTGCATGTTATTTTTAGCAAACTCCTAAGCTCCACCTCAAGTATAAATAGAACCTTCCTTTCACCTTTCAAGTCATCCATCAATCCTTCAACACTCAACATTCTCTTATATTTTTCTCCTCTCTTCCACGCCTAAAGCTCTCCATCTTCCTATTTTCTTTTAGCTAGCATTTCCTTGAGAGAAAAACTCTTTAGGCCAGCCACCTTGAGGAGCAATTTGTGAAGGAGCAGGAGCAAAAATTGGAGGAAGCCACCACGAGTAGTTTTTAAGGAATTACCGAATTCATCAAGAGTTTCTTCTTCCTTTATCTTTAATTTGTTCTTAGTTTTTAAACATATTTGCAAATTGTTTGATTGCTTTTTTCATTAATAGTGATGACTTAAATTGTTTCAGTTAGAATAATTGCAATGCTTTGATTAAATTCATTCAGTTCATGTTTATATTGGTATATGCCTTAGTTATTTATTCTTTCAATTAAAATCATTCATGTTATTCATGCATTAAAATATTTTTGAATGCATTAGAATTAGTTGCTTAATCCGACCCAGATGGTGATTAATGGACACAATAATTGGAAGGTGCATGCTTAATTTATATCTGACCCAGAATAAATAAAAGGTTTGTAATGATTTCAAAAGAATACTATTACCTTGCATAGCTTTAGGTTTATGTGATTAAATTGTTTCAAACTGACCCAGTCCCTAAGTATAAGACTTCGAAAGAACTTATATTAGATTCCAAGTTAATGAATGATCAAGTTGCCATGGAATTTTTTCTGGAACATTATTAAACAAGATAAAGAATGAATTGAGTCGAGTGTTGTAATTGTTCTAGCTTATTCATGTTATTGTTGTTAAAACTTGTGATTTATTGCTAAACCATTCCATTGCATTTAGGTTAATTCATTTGCATATTGTTGATTAATTTAACTTTAACATCCTTCACTTCAAAATATTATGTTTTCTTAACCAACTTGTAAATATTCATTTTTCAATTATTGATTTAAGCATAGTCCCTGTGGAGATGATACTCTTTTTAATTGATTATTACTTGATAACGACTATGTATACTTGCACATTCCATCCCGAACCATATGCTCTAACCAGTATTCAGCTTTGGCCAGATCGTAAAGCTTAGTAAGTCCATAAAAACAAAACATCACATACTTGTAATTTTAATTACAAATCATACATATCGTAAACTAACAATCCTTTGTTGTATTTCATCATTTCAAAAATCTGAAATAATTAAACTTGGATGATTCATATCACCAAAACATAACATGTCAATAATCATATACCGGATATAATTCATCACATCATCCCATTCCATTTCCATTTCAATAGTTAACTGTTTTTCCCGGAGAACAATTGTAAATTAAATTTAGATACATGGGAGAGTAATGCTCACACAAGCTGGCAAAAGGACATTAGCCGATACATGATGTTGCTCACACAAGCTTAAAAGAATCCGCAACACGTGTAGCATTTCAAGCCATCAGTATGGTATCCATCACCGGTACATAGTACCTATTATATATAACACCGACACAAAGTACCTGCTACTACAACACCGGTACATAGTACTTGCTGGATATAATGGCATATAGCCAACACCGATACATAGTACCAGCTGATTATAAACCCTAATGACATGTCATTTGTATCCTAGCTATTCACTAAGTTCACATAGGCTTAACTTGTTATACCGAGATCATTCCATGCTCAAATTTACCTTTCAAACCATAATTCATCTATTTCATTACCATTCAATAGATCATAGTATTATTCAAATTCATATAATCAAACACATAAATTAATCAAGACATCAACAAACATAATAAACATAATACAAACTTACCAAATAAGATAGCTACTAACACTCGATGACAACTACTTGACAACTTTTCCTTTCCCGTGATTATCAACCGACTGATCCATTTCTTGATCTAAATATAATAATTTTATTCAATTAATCAATTTAAATATCATAAAATACTTAAATTCACATATTTGACCATTTATCAACATTTTACGCTTTTACTTTTTAATCAATTTAGTCCATAAACCCTAAGATTTCAATTCGATCACAATTTAACCCAAACAAGACCAACAGAAATTTCTTTAATCCCTTATAGCACATATTAGTCATATTTTTACAAAAAATTCTTGTAACTTTACTATTTTAGCAATTAAGTCCTTAAACTTTAAAATTAACTAAAATCACTTTACAAAATAATCCTATTCAACTATCAAGAATAATAATCTACCATCAAACATCAAAAACATCATAAATTCATCAATTACATAATTCAAAACATTTAACTATTTTACAAATTAGTCCCCGAGCTAGCTAGATTAAGCTACAACGATCTCAAAAACATAAAAAATCACTAAAAATGAGTGAAAATACATACCATACACTTGGATTTAACTTGACCAAACTTAAAGGAGTTCAAAAATGGAGTTTCAATGGTGTTAGCCAAACATGAAGAAGATAAAGTTATGTTTTATTATTTTATCTTAGTTAATCTTTTTATTTATTTACCAAAATATTATTAATTCTTATAAAATTTTAACTAAAACATATATATCTACCGTCCAACATTTTAAATATTTTTAAATTAACATATAAATCCTTTCATTTATGCTTTCATAATTTTTAGCACAAATAAACTAATAGCGATTAACTGTTGTAGCTTTTACAATTTAGTCCTTTTACTTAATTAATTATCTAAACGTTAAAATTTTTAAACCAAAATTTAATATGACACTATAATAACTAAATAAATATTAAATAAATAAAAAAAATACTGACTGATCAGAATCATGGTCTCAAAAACATAGTTTCTGACACCGCTAAAAAGGGTTGTTACAAACTCACTTGGGAAAATCTTCTAAGAAAGCTCTAAACCGCACACAGTTCTTTCCAAAAGCACACAGGTTAATACCTTTATCCTCAGAAAAAAAGAAAAAGGAAAAACAGAGAAAGGAAGATTGGAGTTCTTCATCCCTCTCCTCTTTGATATATATTTATGGAAAATTTAACACAAACAAAACAACCCTTTTAGCCAGCTACCAATAAGAATACATGCATACACAAATCCATTAATCAGGCACAACCAACGAAACTCACCAAATTTTATGCACAATTACACATTCTACCTAAGACTTGACATGCATCTAATATGTGTCCACCACCAGAGAGGTCCCACAAAAAACAAGACAAGTTTGCCACAAAAGGGTTCGCCACAAACATGTTCGCTAGCGGAAGAGCTCGCCAAAACAAAATGGGAGTATGCAAGATGGCGGATCGCTACAAAATAGTTTGCCTAGGGTGAAGTGAGAAAAATATAATGTCGGTAATGACAATATATCGCAAAGAAAAATAGAAATAGAAAAATAAATAACACACAAATTTTACGTGGAAACTCTTTTGGGAAAAAAACCACGGGCAGAGGAGAAGAAAATTCACTATGTCGGAAACTTAATTACAAGAGGAGTAGACTATGCCTATTTATAGGCTTGTAAACCTTATTCTAATAGGAGTGAAACTCCTTATTCAAATAATATCAAATAGATGGAGTTTAATAAGGTTTAGAAACCTTATTCTAAAATAAAATAAAAGAAGTATAATTCTATAGGAATTTTACTTTTATTTTATTTTACCACAGTATTTTATTTAAATAAGGATTTGGGTCACTTAATTCTAACAATCTCCACCTTGACACGAATTCTTAATGAACAAGTTCTTCATCGCGAACTCTCAACGAACAAGTTTCTCCACCTCTTCCATAAAACCCCTTAAGGGTTTATTTGCAACAATGAACACCAACCAAGTCTAAGCAATACTCAAACTTGGTTATAGGAGGTGACTTAGTCATCATATCTGTAGGATTTTCATGAGTACTAATTTTGCTCACAACAATATCACCACGAGCAATAATATCACGAACAAAATGATACCGAACATCAATGTGTTTTGTTCGCTCATGAAACATTTATCTTTTGTAAGAAAGATGGCACTCTGACTGTCACAAAATACTGTATTGATTTGAAGGTCTTCATTGAGTTCACTAAAGAGTCCCTTCAACCATATAGCTTCTTTACAAGCCTCAGTAATCGCCATGTACTCAGCTTCAGTGGTAGACAAAGTGACTGTAGTTTGCAAAGTGGCTTTCCAACTGATTGCACAACCTCCGATTATAAAGACATAACTGGTGAGAGATCTTATTCTATCGAGGTCCCCAGCAAAATCAGCATCAACATACCCAATGACTCCATCTCTAGTTCCTCCAAACTGTAAGCAAACATCGGTAGTACCTCATAAGTATCTTAAAATCCACTGAACTGCTTTCCAATGTTCTTTACCAGGATTCGCCATGTATCTGCTAACTGCACTAACTGCATATGATAAATCTGGACGTGAACAAACCATGGCATACATGAGAGATCCCACTGCACTAGAGTATGGAACATGTGACATCTACTCAATCTCATCATCTGATTATAGAGACAAAGCCGATGAAAGTCTGAAATGGGCTGCTAAAGGAGTACTAACAGGCTTAGCATTCTGTATATTGAATCCAGAAAGAACTTTCTCAATGTACCCTTTCTGACTTAGATACAATTTACTTGGTTTTCTATCCCTGAGAATCTCCATACCAAGTATCTTCTTTGCTGGTCCCAAGTCTTTCATCTCAAATTCTTCACTTAGTTGGGCTTTGACCTTTCTTATCTCTCCTTTATCTTTCGCTGCTATCAACATGTCATCAACATAAAGGAGTAGATACACAAAAGAACCATCACTGTTTTTCTTAAAGTAAACACAACTGTCAAAGCTACTTCTTTTAAAATCATGAGAAGTCATAAAGGAATCAAACCTCTTATGCCACTGTCTTGGTGATTGTTTCAAACCGTAAAGGGACTTTTTCAGCAAGCAAACATAGTCCTCTTTTTCTGAAACTGTAAAACCCTCTGGTTGTTGCATGTAAATATCCTCCTCAAGTTCTTCATGCAAAAATGTAGTTTTTACATCTAACTGCTCAAGCTCTAAATCATGCATGGCCACAATACCAAGCAAAGCTCGAATCGAACTATGCTTCACAACTAGAGAGAACACATCTGTGAAGTCCACTCCTGGAATTTGACTGTAACCCTTTGCAAGAAGCCTTGCTTTATATCTGGGTTCTTCAACTCTTGGAGTCTCCTCTTTCTTTTTAAACACCCATTTACAATGAACAACCTTTTTACCTTTAGGAAGTTTCACAAGATCCCATGTTTGATTTTTGTGTAGTGATTCCATCTCCTCTTGCATAGCAAACATCCATTTTTCTGAGTCTTCACAACTAACCGCCTCAGAATAATTAGATGGCTCTTGATTTGCATCTATATCTTCAACCACATTTAAAGCATAAGCAACTAGATCAGCCTCAGTATACTTCTTTGGAGGTTTAATTTCTCTTCTAGTTCTATTTTTGGCGATAGAGTATTGTGGTGAAGAAGCAACTCTATTTTGAATTTTGTCTTGGCTTTAGTAGTCGATTCATTGTAGATTCTAGATCAATCGATGCTCCACCGCTTTTGATTTTCTTTATTGGAAAAGTCTTTAAGAGATAAGTTAGGTAGCATAGCAGTTTCATCAAAAACAACATCTGTGCTAATCACAACTTTTCTATTTTCAGGACACCATAACTTATACCCTTTTACACCAGCTTTATAACCAAGAAAAACACATTTAATAGATCTTGGTTCCAATTTTCCATTATCCACATGAGCATACGCAGGACAACCAAAGATCTTTAAATCAGAATAGTCAGCAGGATTACCAGACCATACCTCTTGTGGAGTCTTTTTCTCAATGGCAACGGATGGAGATCGGTTGATCAAAAAACATGTAGTAGAGGCTGCTTCTACCCAAAATGACTTTGATAAGTTTGCATTTGACAACATACATCGAACCTTCTCCATGATCATTCTGTTCATTCGTTCTGCAACGCCGTTTTGCTGTGGAGTATGACGATCTGTCAAGTGTCTCATGATCCCTTCTGACTGGTACAGTTTATTAAATTCATCAGAACTGAACTTTAAGCCATTGTCTGTGCGCAGATATTTTATTTGCTTTCCCATCTATTTTTCAATCATGGTTTTCCAAGACTTAAATGCGGAAAACACATCGCTTTTCTGCTTCAGGAAGAATGCCCACACTTTTCTGGAAAAATCATCAATAAAAGTTAGCATATAATTAGCTCCACCTCTCGAAGGCACTTTGGATGGCCCCCATAGATCAGAATGTATAAACTCTAACGTTCCCTTCGTGTTATGGATTCTTCTGGTGAATCGAACTCTCTTTTTCTTCCCAAAAATACAGTGCTCACAGAACTTCAGTTTGCAAATTCCTTGCCCATCAAGAAGTCCTCTTTTGCTCAATTCTGCCATGCCATTCTCACTCATATGCCCTAGGCGCATATGCCAAATTTTAGTAATATCATCATCTGACAAGGAAGAGGATGACACAACTACATCACCAGTAACAGTAGAACCCTGCAAAACATATAACTTGGCAGTCTTTCTTTGCCCTTTCATCACAATGAGGGAACCTTTGGAAATTTTCAAAACCCCACTTTTAGCTGTGTATTTGTACCCTTTTAAATCAAGAGTACTCAATGAAATTAAATTTCTCTTTAATTCTGGAACATGTCGTATGTCACTGAGTGTTCTGACAACTCCATCAAACATTTTAACTCTAATTGTTCCAACACCTGCAATTTTACATGAAGCATTATTTCCCATCAACACAATACCTTCAGACACTGTTTCGTAAGTTGTAAACCAATCCCGATTGAGACTCATGTGGAAGGTGCAACCCGAATCAAGGATACACTCCTCGCTCGCTTTGGAATTGTTGACAGAAGCAACTAGAAGTTCACCATCGCTGTAATATTCTAAAACATCAGCTTTACCACAATTTTCTAGTTGTTTTCCATTTTGATTCGCAGCCTCCCTTTTGATCTTATTCTGTAGCTTATAGCACTCAGATTTATTGTGCCCTTTCTTCTTGCAAAAGTTACAAGTTTTACCTCTGTTTGAAGACTTCGATCTACCTTTAGATTTAGTGCGATGATTCCGTTCCTGTGTCCTTCCACGATCATCATCAGCATTCTGATCTTGTCTCCCACGAACAATAAGACCCTCTCCCTGAGAGTCAGTTTTAACTACAAGATGCTTCATCTTATCATACGAGGTTAAAGAATCATAAACCTCATCAACTGTGAGAGACTCGCGGCTATATAAAATCGTATCTCTAAAGGTTGAATAAGAAGGGGGCAACGAACAAAGTAGAATCAGCCCTAGATCTTCCTTATCATACTGAACCTCCATGGGCTCCAAGTTTGAGAGAATTTCTTTAAACACTGTTAAGTGTTCGTGCACAGATGCACCTTCCTCCAAACGATGAGCATAAAGACGCTGCTTCATATGTAGTTTGCTGTTAGAGTTTTCGACATACATATCTGTTCCAACCTCTTCCATAATCCAGTGACAGTTTTTTTCCTTCATCACATCCTGCAAAATTTCGTTAGACAAATGCAGATGTAACTGTGTTAACGCCTTTCGATCCTTGCGCTTCTTCTCTTCTTCCGTCAAAGTTGAAGGCATATTATCTACCTCTAGTAGGGCTTCCTCTAAGTCCATCTGTGCAAGAACTGCTTGCATTTTTATCTACCACAATGCAAATCTGGTATTGCGATCCAACAACGGAATTTCGTACTTCAAAGACGTCATTACCGTGATTGAGATGAACAACCCGGAAGCTCGGATACCAATTTGAGAAAAATATAATGTCGGTAATGAAAATATATCGCAAAGAAAAATAGAAATAGAAAAATAAAGAACACACAAATTTTACGTGGAAACCCTTTAGGGAAAAAAACCACGGGCAGAGGAGAAGAAAATTCACTATGTCGAAAACTTAATTACAAGAGGAGTAGACTATACCTATTTATAGGCTTGTAAACATTATTCTAATAGGAGTGAAACTCCTTATTCAAATAATATCAAATAGATGGAGTTTAATAAGGTTTAGAAACCTTATTCTAAAATAAAATAAAAGAAGTATAATTCTATAGGGATTTTACTTTTATTTTATTTTACCACAGTATTTTATTTAAATAAGGATTTGGGTCACTTAATTCTAACATGAAGTAAAAAAATAGTTCAAACTCGCGAATTAAACTTAGCTCACACCCAAATCCTTACCGATCTAACTAGATCAACCCACCAAAATGTAGGTCCGCCAAATTGAGGTGTGACAATACTTTAGTGGAATGACTTCATGACTAAATAATGCTGTCATTAATAGTCAAAGACCAAAACTTAATTACAAATTATTTGAGCTCTAATTATATATGTCCAATCGATCCCTATGCTAGTTCAAGATAACCAAAAACGAGTTCCACTTAAAACTAATAATATGAAAACAATTAAAGTAAGAGAAATAGATCTCATGTATCACTTTCCTCAATAAATGTGTTTTCTCACTAAGTACAAAAGATAATGTAATACTCAAAAATTACTACAGTTAGAAAGTAAGATATTATCCTTGATATAGTAAAGTAAGGAAATAAAGTGACAAAAAGAGAAATTTTGAGTTATGTCAACCAAACCTATTTGGGAAGTATATTATGATATATTAATTCAAGAAAGGATTAAATCGCAAAAGTGAGAAAAGTTTTATGGCACAAGAGTAAATACTCAAAATTTGTGTGGTTAAATTATAAATATAAAAAAGTTAAAGGACCAACAGTGCAAATATTTTAAGGGTGGAATGATCTAGAAACTAAGGAAAATGGATGAATTAGGACCAAATTGAATAGATGAAGAATTATGAGGAACTAAATCTCAATTTTACCAAATTAAGTGATGACTCAAGGATAAAATTTTAAAAGATCATAAAGGGCAAAATGGTCAATTAGAAAGAGAGAGAACTCTAGAAGGCAATGGTGATATTAGAGATATTTTGATGATATTTATAATTATTTAATTAGATAAATATTATTTTTTAAAATATTTTAATGAGATATTCTATTATTCTATTATTATTCTTTTATTTAGTATATAAGGAAAGAAAGATGAAGAATTCTCTTCATCTTTCCATGCACCCACGTGAGAAGAGAAGAGAAGAAAGAAATTTTCTTTTCTTTACAATTCGGTCCTTTTACTAAAAATTCACCATTTTCACTTAGAAATTAAAAGAATTTTCATGGCTATCAAGAGAGTAAAATAATAAGGAGACTATGGGGAGATAGAATATCAGGTTAGATTCAAGAAATAGAAGCTGGAGGAGAGAGAAAATCAAGTTAAAGATTGAAATAAATAGAACAAGGTAAGAACATCAAGAATTTCTATGTTCTTGATATGTTAGTGAAGGGAAATAAGAGGAAATGATGGAAATATTGTAGAGAAAGGAAATGAGGGTGTTATAAACTTGGTTATCAACATTTTGCACTAAAACAGTTTTGGACAGCAGTAGTAGTCTGACTTTGAAAATTCACCAAAAGTTGTAGAAATTGAATTAGAGGTTAATTGAAGTATAAAATTAAATTCTATTGAGTCTAGTTTTACATAGAAGAAAAGAAAAATAATTTTATATTATGAGATCTATGAATTTTTCTGAGACAAGGTCAAATTGATTTTAGGTTTCCTTGTTCTGAATTTGGAAAATCATCAAAAATTGTAAAACAATAATTAGGGAAACAATAATTATGGGTTTAAATTTATATATTTAAATTATTAATGAGTATATTTTCAAGATAAATAAACGGAAACATCATCCAAACCCTTACTAAGAGATAATTAATATTTAGTAAAGAAAGGTCAAGTCACAAAACAATAGAACAAGGATAAATTTGAAGATTTTACTGTACTTATTGGCTAAATTAAAATTATAAAATTTTATGGTAGAAATATATTTGAGTCTAGTTTCAAAAGCATCAAGCGGATCTTAATTTAGAATTTTGTAACTCAAAATATAAACAATTTATTGACTATGACTCAAGTGGACAACTTTGATATGAACATATAAGCATATTATATACAAAAAGCTAAAGATTCTAACAAATATATATACATTAAGGATGTGGAATGGAGAGGAGGAGGAGGAAAATATATATGAAAATTCAGCTAGCATAGCTTTACATTAAAAATGGCTAATTTGCATGTTTTAGGCTCAGGGACTAAATTGAATAAAAGTAAAACTTTTGGGAATTTTTTTAAAAATGTCAAAAATGATCAAATTACAGGAAATGAATTTTTATTTTCTCTAAATTAATAAATTGAATGAAATTATTAATTTAGATCAAGACCGGATGGAAAATCAAGGAAAATGGAAAATTACCAAAATGCCCCTAAATCTTGGTATTTTTGCAATTTAGCTAGGTAAGCTCGTGTAACTAAATTGTGTATATTTATATGTTTGAATTGAATGTTTTATATGTGAATTGTATTTTTGCTATGAATATGAAATTAATATTATATCCGACAATGCATGACAAACATCAAGTCTCGATTAAATAAATAAAATTTGATGGATACAAGATTTTCCGTATTGGTTATGGTCCTGCACATATTGCGAACACACCACAGCTTGAAAGAGCATCCCATTATTAGCCCTCTCGAGCTTCCCATTATATGGTTCTTGCGAGCTTCCTGTTAATAGCTCTTTGGAGTATCCCAATCGATTATGATCCTGTATGTGTTATGGACACACCGCAGATCTTATGAGCGTCCCATTTTATGGCTCTTCATGAGCTTCCCGGTTAAAGGCTCTTTGTGAGCTTCCTAATTAATGGCTCTCCAGAGCTTCCCGATATGGCTCACTTGAACTTCCCGATTTATGGCTATCCGGAGCTTCCTGTTAGTGGCTCTTTGGAGTTACCCGTTATTGGCTCGCATGAGCTTCTTGATTATGGCTCTTATGAGCTTCCAGTTATACAACCCAGATAAGCTTCCCGTTAATGGCTCTCCAGAGTTTCTTGTTATATGGCTCGAGAAAGGGCTTCCTGATTATGTGCTCTAAGGAGCACTCTTGAATATGAATTGAGGGTTTACAGTTTGTACACTTCAAGTGTACTACCTGTGTATCGATCAATATTTCTAATAAATTCAACGGGCAAAGTTCTGATATGAGATAACATGAGTTTGAAATGAACTATTACTGGTATATACCTGAAATACATGGAAATGATATTTACTTGATATGTTGAAACATGACATGGAAAATACTTGTATACGAAACCTACCCGAGAATTATGTATATTCATGATTATGAACTGCTTACGGAATAAATATACACGAAATTCATGAAAATGATGGTACATGAAATATTGATATAATGAAAGGAATGATATATGTTTATGAAGAAACGACAAGAGAATGATATGTATCATGACATGTAAATATGTAATTATCTTTGATATGTTGATATAAGGAAATTATTTATGTTGTGGCGAGTAATAAACTCAAGTGTGACATGTCGAGAAAATAAGTTTATCAATGTTGAATTTATATGTAATATGTGCAAGTACACTAACCAGTGTTGTAGTTTGATACTTAGGCAAGTGTCAAGCTGTTGGTTGAATGGTAAGTATTTAAGTGAAAATATGCTAGTGCTTATGAAAGAGTGGTAAGGTTTAAATTATGCAATTTCTTATGAAATGACTTATCATGTGATCAATTCGAAAGAAGGCTTTGGTTAAATGTACTAGCTTGTGGCCATGCATATGGAATAAGTGTGAAAAGTAAGGAAAGGCAAATGAAAATAAAGAAATTTGGAAGAGTTAAAGTTATATAAAATCCTACTAAACTTGGGATATTATGTATAAGTGATGCTGTGGATTTATTCACATTGTGAGTTGATGAATATAACTTCATGAGTATTGTGGTATCAATATTGGATTATTCTTTATATGCATAGATTTCATATTTGAAATGAATTAATATGATTAAAGATTACACAAGCTTACCAAGCATTCATTGCTTACGTATTTGTTTTTATTTACCCTACAGATTATTGGAAGCTCGATTGGGTTGGAAGCTTGTTGGAGATATATCACACTACCCTTTGGTTCTATCGGTACTTTCGAATGTTTTGATTTTGGTTATAATGGCATGTATAGATATTTTGTTTAATAATGGCCTATATGTAATTTGTTAAGTTTAGCCACTTATTTTGGCTTGTTTTGGATGTCTAATTATGGCTTGTTGATATATGTAATATTGATTGTAGATTGACATAGAATTGGGTAAGAAATATGGCTTGTAAAATGGTCTATTTTCGTCCACACGGCCAGAGACATGAGCGTATGTCTAAACCGTATGTGACACACGGCCAGGTGACACGACCGTGTGTCCCCTGTACTTTAAATTTGCACAAAACAGAATGCTCACACGGTCTAGTACGCATGTGACTTGGCAGTGTGACCCAAGTTAGTATACTCACACGGGTACGGACACAGGCTGAGACACGGCCGTGTGACCCCTGCAGTGTTGAAAATTTTATATATTATTTAATTAAATAATGATTTTGATTGGTTTCTAATATGAATGCTAGATGAAATGAAATGTCTGATAATTAATTTGTAAACTTCGGTAATGCTCCGTAACCTTGTTCCGGCGACAGATTCAGGTTAGGGGTGTTATAGATAACCTAGAAATTAATTTAATTTCTTTAAATTATTATTTAATTAAATAATTGAAGTTCAAATTATGAATTAAATTAATTAGTCATCTTGGATTTGTTGAATAAGACAATTAAGTATATTTCCTCATAGATTCTAGTATTGTAAAGTTTCTATGACTTTAACAAGATTAGTATAGTAAAGTGAGAAAATAATTTAATTGAGAAATTATTTTAGTTAATTTATTTTATTAAATAAATAATATTTTGGAAAATAAAAATGGATATTAGGTTGAACAAATTATAAGTGTTGGATAAAAGTTTAAATAACACATACAATTGGATTAAATTCATGAAAAGCCCAATAAAGTATTGTGGAACAAAAGGAGTAACAAATCCTAGTATCCCATAGGGCATGTCACTGCCCTACCTCTTCTATTTGGAGTAGAAGTTGTGTTTTCTATTAAAATATTATTATTTAACTAGACCTTATTTAAACAGAACTCTTGTACTGATTCTATATAAATAGGAACTATGTGTTGAACTACTTACACATTTTACATTAATGCCATTATTCTATCATAATATAATGAAAAATTATTTTACAGAATAGATTCGTTTTTTAGGGAAAATGCATAGTTACCAGTTGAAGAGAGAATTAACTTTCCTATTGAAAGTTAAACAAAATTTTCATTCTATGAGATTGGTTTCTGATTGTTTAAGCCCACACTCAAAGCAATTTTTGGTTCGAGAATAGCAAAAAAAGTCTTTTGGTAGAAAGTTATGTTTGACATAAATGCCTCGTGCAAAACATAAGTATACTTTCGATTAAGGGTTTATTGCTATAAATATCACAATGCATGATTTTAAAGAAAAAAAATTTTAAAGTTCCTCTATGCTTAAAAACACTATATTCTAAATCGATTTTTCCAACACTCTCAAGCTACAATACCTACTAGTTCTTCCTCATATGGAAAATATACTCGAACCTTAATAGAATCCACTAAGATAAAATGTGAAGGATCTAATTTGCATCTCCGAAGAATAAAAAAATAGAAAACATTGCTAATTTGTTCTAACTCCAACAGTAAAGCCAAATGATATGCCATAGGGTCAACTCTTTCCAAAACCTCGTATGGACCTATAAATTTTGGACATAATTTCCCTTTCGTCCAAATGCATCACTTTCTCCCATGGAAAGACTTTCAAGAACATTTTGTCCCCTACTTCATATTCGATCTCCCTCTTTTTCAAATCAGCATATTATTTATGTTTATTCGAACTACATTCAATTGATCTATGATCAATCGAACCTTTTCCTCTATCTCTTGAAGAAATTTCGATCAAACCATTTTTCTCTCTCGAAGTTCCGTTCAACATAATGGAGTATGAGACAATTGATCATATAAAGCCTTATAAGGACCCATTTGACCACTCAACTAAAAATTGTTATTCTACACAAACTCTACTAATGGCAAAGAATCCTCTCAACTACCATTGAAGTCAATGATGCACACTCGAATAATATCTTCTAGAATTTGTATAACATGTTTTGACTGACCATCTTTCTACGGATGAAAAGCAATATTGAAACTTAATCTCGTAGTCAAGAACTCATGGAGCTTCTTCGAAAATCTTTCATTAAACTGAGGATCACAATCTAAAACAATTGGCTCCAACACACCATACAATCTCAATATCTCCGCAATACATAATTAAACAAGCTTCCCAAGAGACTAATGCATATGAACAAATCAAGTAATGATTCAATTTGGTCAATCGATCTATTGCCCTAAATGTAGTTGTTTCATCATTAATGCTTGTAATTATTTTAAATATATTGGTTAATAAAATTCCATTGTTAAAATTATTATCTTTTGTATTTGTCTTAAATGGTTTTTTGCATGAAAAGAAAAATGTAAAAGCAAATTTTGACTCACTGATTACCTAGCGTCTAACTAATCTCAAGTTGCATCAATTGCTAATCTAAACGGTCCATAGTTTGAAGAATAAAAATTGAGAAAATTGATTCAAGGGACTATTATGTTGTCTATAAAGTCCAGTTGTGGAGATACCTTGTCTTGGGTATCGGAGTGGATGAATCCCAGAAAGATAGAGACATGGGTGTGATTGTCTAGATTGACAATACATCGGACAAGAGCCAAGTTGATTTTATCATAGATTTGTTTATGAATTTGCTCATTTGTGACGTTCATAGTGTGACTGACTATGTGTATGCAAATCGTATACTTTGATATATGAAAAGGCTAAGTTTAATTCCTAATAGAGTCGAAAGTTGGAATGTTAGGTAGCTATAGACACTTAATTTTGTCTTGAGCTTGCAATTTCAAATTGAGTTTCAATATGATCAAAGGGCTATGAACTTCCTATTCCGAGCATGAATGTTTCAATTCTAAAGTTAAATTGTTATCAATTTAATTTTAAAAATAAGGGCTAAATTGAATTCTTCTACCTTAAATTTTAAGAATTAAAATTGAATTAAGCTAAATTTTATTTAATTTTGGTTCCAATCAAGTTGAAATTAATCATAAATTCTTTCTAATTTAATTTAAATTTTTGTCAATCACGTCACCATCTGTCTTTGTGATGCAATCCACAACTCTACTACCTCTCTCTGAATATGTTTGAACTTAACTTTCCACGATATCAAACACCACCCAGGAAGTTTCAATAGTTTTAACAACCTTAGATTTTGACTTTGTGAATATTTGGATATCCAATTATAGTTGTTTTTGAAAAATAGTAATAAAATCAAAATTTTGTTTAAAATAAATTTGAAGGATTTTTTAGAAAAAAATGTTTTGGGGGCTCGGGCTTAAAGTTGATAGATTGTTTAAAATTTTAAAGCCTAAATTCAATTTTAAAGCACAAATCACTTTTAAAAAACATGAATTAATTCTTTTAAAAAAATAGTTTTAAATTGTTTTTAAGCCTAAATTCAATATTGAAATGGCAGTCCAGTTTGGGGCTTAAATCAATTTGCATCCCATTTTCTTTAAAAAAAATGTTAAGACCACTTGGTTTAAGTCCAATTCACAATTTTGATCAATTCCGTTTCAGATTTCAGAGCTTAAAGGCCATATCATTTTCATGATGCAGGATTAGGGTAGAAACCCTTGTAGTTCGGCAGCCAGTGTGAAGTGTAAACACATGAAAGGTCAGCCATTTCATCTTCAACAGAATCAGTTAAAACAACAAACGAATTGCCAAAGCATTTCTACAGACAAAACAAATCGAAGCCAGATTAATCCACTAATAAAATTCATCATTAAGAGTTAATAACAATTAGAGAAACAATATTTATTCATGAAAAGAAAAAAAAAATAAAAAGGAATCAGTGGTCAGTCAGCTGCATGATATAGTCAACAATCAGTGAGTCAAAAACAAAAGAGAAAAATCGAAAAAAAAGCAGACCCTTTTCCATCTTTTTTCGAAATCCTTTCTTTTCTTTTTCTTTTGTTTAGTTTCATGCACGAATAAAAGGAAAGGAGGTGGCTTCACCACACCGACGGCCCTCAGCCACCACGTAGCCCACATCCCCTAGTTTCCAAAAAACACTAACAAAAGAGAGAACATGTTTTATTCTTTAAAAAAAAGAGAAGCTTTTCTTAGTTTCCTTTTTCGTCCTTCCCTTCTTATGTTTTCGTTCCCTAGTTTTGTGGGCTGAAAACGACATCATCAATTTGAAATCCAAACGTGGGAACCAAAGCATTCAAGATCTGGAAAGATAAAAAAGAAGAGCAAAAGTAATAACTTCTATTTTAGCTTTCAATGTACTAAAAAGGACAAAAACAAAAAAGAGAATTTTTCCGACCACTGCGTACGGTGTTCTGCTACCGGAAATCAAAGACCTTTGGGATCTCCGACGCCAGAACCGTCCAAGAAATAAAGACAATGGTTTTTTTCAATGAAAGAAAGAAACTGTTAAGTCAGATTTTTAGGTTATATAGTCGGGGGATTGAGAAAATCGCAACTCAATCCCCCCGTGTTTTCATGTTTACTTTTTCGGGTTTTCCCTTTTGAAATAACAACAATAGTCCTTCTGATTTCCAATTCAATTCGAATTTCAAAATCTTGGCTAGGAAAATAAAGCCTTCATTCTTTTTTATTTTTTTTTAAATTTTTTTCTTATATGGTTTGAAATTAAAATTTCAATTTCTTAAGAGGAATACATTTTTATAGTTACATAAAATTGAACCTTTTATTATTTTTCTTAATAAAATTTAGTAATTTCCTTTTTTATCATGCATTTTTGTTGAATAAGTGTGTTAGTTGGTACATTTTAGCATAAATATTCCTAAGGTTATATGTGATTCTTGTCATTTTTATTTTGGTAATTTGTTGATAAATTTAAGTCTAGAGTTGAAGTTTTTATTATTATTTATATTTGATTTGTTAAGATTTAAAATTAGATGTTTCAGATTTAATTTAAGTTTAATAAATTCCCAACTTAACAGTTTCAATTTATTTTTGGCTTTCAATAAGACGATCTTTATCACTATTCTTGAGCCTTGATTCGCTTAAAGAGTGAGTTTTAATTCACAAATTGAACACAATAAAAACTTTTAACTTGTTAATGGGAAATATCTATACGCAACAAATCTAACTCAAATTCTTACAAAATAAAATTTATTTGGAAAATAATAAATCTTACTATTTTCCGACAAAGTAACTACACTCAATGATGTGTTTATTTAACATAGCTCATAGTCCTTATTTATATATAAAAAATTTACTAGAGTTTTACTTAAACAAGAAGAGACAAAATAATAATATTTAATAGAAAACACAAATTTCCCTAAAATCTATATATGTGGGCTACACACCTTCTCTAGCATAACCTAGGATGGGCTCAGTTTTGTGATTTTCAAGTATTAAGTATAATTATATTGTTATCTAATATTTGAATTAATTCATAGTTTATCTAACTCAATAACTAGTTTTCTGTTACAAAAATATTTTTACTTATTTAATGAAAATAATTTTAATTAATTCTCTCAATTAAATTATTTTTTAATCTAATTCTAGTTCTGTTAAAATCGTAATGACTTTATCATACTAGAAGCTATGAGTAAATAAATTTAATTGTCTCGTTCTAAAAACATTGATGACTACTTAATTTAGTTTTAACTTTGAACTTCAATTAAAATTAATTAAATAATATTCAAATAAATTAAATTAATTCCTATACTATCACTTGTTCCTAGAGAGAAATTACATTTATCGCAGATATTGATACATGCAATTCATTTCTTCTTTTATCATTTTCATCCATTCAACATATTGGCACTAAATGCAATCTATAAGGGGTTGTGTTAAACTAGTAGATGGATTGATTGGACATACATAATTACAACTCAAATAATTTGTAATTAAGCTCTGGCTCCTCACTTGTTAATTATAACATTACTTGATCATGGAGTTAATCCAATAAAAGTACCATGATTGAGCTCTCCCTTATTATATACCATTATAAAAGCAACTTATAATTGTACTCGTCTGATGAGCTTGTCATTAGTGTGTTACACTTATAGGATATTCTTTTTCTCTTTAGGTTAAATTCGTTCACCTAATATGGTTCTATTTTATCTCACAGTAATCATTGCATCTTCCTCCATGAAAAAAAAATCTATTACTAATATATAGTAATAAAATCATCCGTCCCAGACAAATGATCTATGTGACCTACCACAAATCGTAATGGCAATTAAATTATTTTTCGGTATTTCACGAGCTTATTTTCTAGTCATTTTAATGTCTTTTATTGCATTTTTGCTTTTCTTTGTTTAGTTTCAAAATATTGCAAAATAAGTGTTTTATGCATTATTTCGAGTTAGTTGACATATTAGGTCAATATCGGCCTTAAGGTAGTTTTAATGATCTAATTGAGTGTGTATGATACTTATTTTGAGGCCCAAAAGCATTAGGAATAATAGTTGAGTCGCAACACAAGCTTCTAGTGTTGCAACACAATTGAGTCAATTAAGAATTTTACATTCGAAATTGAGTGTCACGACATAGGTGTGACGAAGGGCAGAAATTAAGCAAGGGTGTTTCCGTCCATAAAACTCATATTTTATATGATTAAGGCTTGTATTTGACGTAATTAGGGCTGCTAAAAATTTGCCTATAAATAGTTAAGTTGAGGCAAAGCTAGAGAGGCAAGCCATCTTTAGGTTTTAGTTTAGTAGGTCTATGTTTTTAGTTTAGGTTTATTTTTTTATTTTAAAACAGTTTTATTCTGCGTTCTTTGACTTGGATTCGATTTGAGTCCAAGTCCTTGTTATTTTAGATTTTGGCAATTTTATTTTACTTTTTGTTTGCAATCGATGAGATATCAATCATTGTTAAAGGATTTTTGCGATTCCGATTACATCAAGTTCATCAAACGAACAATTTCTATCTCTTTATCTCTTACATTAATTTGTGTTATTACATGATTAGTTTAATTGTGGAAAAGATGGTTGTTAAGTCGATGAGTGGCTAGATCCTTACAGAGATTAACGAGTGGATGTGTTAGTGATTAATAAAGGAATTAGGGTTTTCCCAAAAAAGTTAGTTGGTATAATTCATGTGTGTTTAAACCCTAGGATTGACAACCCTAGAAAGTAATCTAGGATAAACGAGGTTGATATATAAGTTTACTGAGTAAATCGTGGATTTATACCAGTCGGGAAAGTGAGGTTCAAAGATAGGCGTGTACTAGTTGATTAGTTAATTAGTATAGGCGTGTACTAGTTGATTAGTTAATTAGTGGAGGCTGAGAGGTAATACTGGTTAGTTAATAACTAATTCCTAAATCAAACCCGAATTCTGAAGTTAATTGTAACCACTGAAGAGTAAATCTTCTACCTATTAATTGAGAAATTTTCATTTTTTAACTTTGCTTTAGTAGTTTAGTTTTTATTTTACAACCTTAATATTTAATATTAATTTTTGTAATATGATTTTTAGTGATTACTGTTTAGACCTGCTAGTGTAGACAATATATTTAGATTGAATTCAATCTCCCTTGGGTAGATCCTCAAATTATTTACTAGTGTTCCATTGTAACACTAAGCTATATTACAATTTGACCTGCTCGCACCTCATTTATTTTATATACTTTTATTTGCACGACTTTACTCTAAATGTTTTCATGTTTGGAGGCGGTCGCCATGATCACGTTTCTTTTTCATCAATCATGCAATGACAATGAGATGATATCATTTACCCTTTATCGAGCTATGAATTCTACTATTGTAAGTAAAGTCGTGTCATACATAAGTCGTATACCCAACATACCAGCTTTCAGCTTTATTACCAATTTAACTCAGGCTTTTAATATATTAAAGTATACGAGTTACATCATATAGTCAGTTACTTACTCAGGTTTAAGGTAAGTCACACCATGAATGTCACAAGTGAATAAATTTATAAATGAATCTAGGATAAATTCAACATAGGTCATATCCGATGCATTGTTAATCTAGATAGACAACATAATGGTCCCTTGAATCATTTTGCTCAATTTCAATGATGACAAGCTATATAGATTACTTACTAATATAAGTTACCTTTTCTTGTCACGATCTAACCAAATGGGGCAACCTAATATTAGTTAAACATTAGGAAATCAGTGAGCCAATATTTGCTTATAGATTTTGCTTTTCATGCAAAAACCATTGATAAATAATAAACAACAGATAATAATTTAAATAATGAGATTTTATTAACCAATCTGTTTGAAAAAAATACAAGTATTAATGATGAAATAAATAACTAAGGGAACTAGATTCCAACAATTTCCAATTTGCCTTAGTGAAGTAAAAAGAAAAATCATATTTTGCATACTTGTTCCCTCTACATGTTTCTCAAAAGTCCTAGCCACTAGACTACATCCACTATTTCATCTATCACCGCTATCGTATTGTGTTTTGTTCATTTATGATTTTCGATTTCCTTAGTATTAGCTATTGCCGCATTGTTATCATAATCAAATTTGATAGTTTTTCTCATACCAAGAATGACTTTGAGATCTATTAAGAACTCCCAGAGTCAGACTGCTTCTCTTGTTGCCTTAAAAGCAACAACATATTTGACCTCCATAGTGGAGTAAGTAGTACAACTTTAATTGACACTTCTCTATACTATGGCTGTTGGAAGAAATCCAGTTCAAAAATGGTTTTTTTGTACAACGAAAAAATAAAATTTTGAAAACCAGGCTAGATTGTGATATTTATAGCAATAAAAGTTTTCCCAGAATCGCACCTGTGTTTTGGGCTAAACAGATCCTTACTGTTCCCGGCTTTCAACTGAACAACCTTCTGCACTATTCTTCTACCACTAACTGCTTCAAGTGTAGGCTTGAAAGAATCCAAATCAAACATAGAACCAAAAATTATTTACTATACTTTCAATGGGAAAGTAAAACTCTCTCTCTAATATCAACTGGTAGAATTGTTATTCCAAGAAAATAAAATTTATGCCTAGAAATAAATTCTCACTATTTTGGGGTAGAATAACAATATCTCAAAGTTGTATATCTATTGTTATTTTTTAGCCTTATTGGTGCCATCAATTTATAGAGAGAAGAAGTGAAACCTTTACTGAATGAGTAGAAGTCTATTTAATAGAAAAATATTCTCCTAGTTAAATGTTCGTCTCTAAATGTGTTATCGTTTAGGGTATAAATAACACACAAAAAATATATACAATTGAATCGGTGGTGTCCACAAGTATACGAGTCAAATTGTAATATACTATGTGTGTTACAATGGAACACTGGGAGGTATTTTAAGGATCGTACTCAAAGGAGGATGGACTAAACCTATAGAAAATCTCTTTACAATAATAAGTCTAAATAGTAGTGATTAAATTGCATATTACGATAAATCATAAAAAGGTTGAATATTAGAAATTAAATAACTAAAATAAACAAGTAACAAAATAAAAAAAATTACCAAATCAATCAAACCAATCAGGAAGATTAACTTGTTTCAGGGGTTGTAATTATTTTCAGATTAGGTTTAGGGTGGATTAGCTATTAACTAACAAATTATTACCTCTGGGCCTCTAATTGCTTAATTATTTGGTTGATACTCGCTTATCTCCTGACCTCACTTTCTTAACCATGATAAATTACGATTTACTCAGCAAAACTTATCTCGTGACCTGTTTAACCTATGATTACTTATTAGGCTTGCCAAGCCTAGGGTTTAGGAACGCATAATTTAAACAAACTAATTCTATCGGGAAACCCTAAACCCCTAGTTAATCACGTCCCTGTCCACTTGTTAATCTCCCCTAAGGGAGTTAGCCACTCATGATATTCATAGTCTCAATCTCAACTGAAATAGACATGTAAATAAACACAATTAAATCTAAAGATAAAAGAGATGTAGAAATAATCTTGTCCATTTCGATTGAAGCATGGAGTAATGAATCTCTCGATTGGAATAACGAATCTTGCCGCTTGCAAAGGCAAATAAAATAAAATACTTCAATTGAATAAAAGAATTCTTGGGTTGAAACTATTTCCAAGAGGAAAGAACTCGAAATACTTAGGCACCACATCAGGTCTATGTCACGCCATATTCCATCTATGGCGTGATTTTATTCACTCTTGGACTCGTGTCATCCTTTAGCGGCTCAAGAAGCTTGTGCATCTCTCATCCCACGACCCGTGTTTGCCTAATAGGTCACTAATACTCACTCAATTACAGAAATTGCAACCACCTAAGGTCCGTGTTTGCCTAATAGGTCACTAATACTCACAAAATGTGTAAAAACACTTATTTTATTAACTTTTACTACTAAAATACTAAATACCAAAAATGCAATAATGAATAATAAAAGTGCTAGAAAACAAGCTCCTTAAGTGTGAAAATATACCGAGACTACTACAAAATTTGATGTCAAGTCAAATACCCCCACACTTAAGTCTTTGCTTGCCCTCAAGCAAACTCAACAGAAACAAAATAAAAACAAAAAATAAACTAAATTGAAAGTAGGAAATAAACATGCAGGAAAAGAAAATGTACTTGAGCTAGCTTGATACAAGAAATTGGATAAAAATATATTAACAAGATAATGTAAATAAACATATAATTCTAGAATGATATACAATTGACTCACAATTTCTAAAATTATAAGGATTAGTTCATTAAATTAAAAAGCAAACAAATAAAACAATATTAAGTATAAGTATCCATCAAAACAAATATACAACTATACAATTATGATCAAATGAATATAAGTGGTAAAAACATCAAAACTTGGCACAATGTCATCCATATAAAGTACTACCTAAGTCACATAGGACTTTTTGACTTGTAACATTCTGCAGCTTAGGGTGGTTCAAAATTCAAAGAACAAGCTTGAAAAATGGATAAGCACAAAAGTAGTTTGACACATTATATTATCCCCAATACTCCCCTAATATTCGGATAATCTCACTACCTTATATCCACTTCTCTCACATTCTTTATTTCTCCATTCATTAGTACAATCATCCATGTAACCTCCCTAACCCAGCCTAGACGTTATGGCTAGATTGAGAAGGCTACATTAGCCACCGAAATGGCTAAGCTAATTTACGTTACTTTTGAAGACTTTAAATAAACTCATTTTAGAGAAAAATCGTATTTGCACTTTGAGTTAGTTTAAAAGAGTTCATTTATTAGATAATCTATACTTAAGACTCATTTTATTATTGATAGTGTTGTTTAAGAAAAAAAATCATTTTTTATCACTCTTCTTTGTAAAAACTCGATATTAAACTAATGCAGCGAAAAAAACCATTTTTCAAGTCATTTTGGAAACTTAGTTGCCTTATCGATTTGTTATTCAAAAACGGTTCATTTTTCAATGCAGCGAAAATTAGGGAACAATTTCAAATGTTACTTAGGCCCGATATCATGTATTTTTTGGTTATTATGCTTGAGTAATCAATGTATGAAAAAATCCCCAAAAGAAAAGTTACCAAGGCACAGACCAGAAATAATTAAAAAATTACAAACCGAAATCGATAGAGATTGACTAATACTTATTAAAAATAGTCTGAGGTCCAAGGTGATTCTTTGTATGCCGAGTCCGGTCCTAGTTTGGAGGTTTACCTGAAAAGTTAAAACACTATGGGGGCTGAGCTTATGAAAGCTTAATGTGAGTGGAATAATTATTTAAACAGACATAAATATCAAATACAGTGAAACATATTAGCTTTAATAGAAGAACATTGAACCATCATTGGAATTTCATATCATTACATAGCCATTATTAAATTGATGTCAAACAATGTATGAGCATAGGTCACCATTCATTTGAGTAGCAATCATTAATTTCGATACATTCAATACAACACAATACAATACGTAGCATAAATGAATAACATTCGAATATGGCATGCACATGATGCAAATGCAAAATGGTTCCTACCTAAACCATCTGCTACACACCACGAGTTCCCCAGAACCTGTCATCCGAACTCTAAAACATTATTGGCTTAAGCCCATTGTGGTTAAAACCATCAATAAAAATATGCAGAAAATTCTGCCAGTAATGATACAGACAAGCTGCCAGTAAAAATACGATAAATCATTGTTCCCCTCGATACTCCAGGTGTAGTGCACTGACTACATATAAATGCGGACTTAATATGCCGCTGGTACTCCATGAAACTCCTACTTCATCCACAAAATATCCCATTCCAATGCAAAGGCAATATGTCGCACAAACTCATATATGATCATATCTCAATACTTTTCACATTTATTTGACATGTTCAACATGCCCTCAATAATCACATACTTTTAGTAAATCGAAACATTGTTCCAACTTTTAAATTACCATTAAGATGATATCATTCACCATTACACAATTTCACACATTTTTACGATTTTCCAATATGCATGTATAGTAACCTTTCCAATATAACATAGCAAACTATCCATGCAATTATATCATGCATAAACTCATATCTCAACAAATCATGCTATACATACAATCAATATCATACCAAATAACACAATCATGCATACAATTTCATTCACAAAGTCACACTGTCAAACTAGCAACTTTGCTAACATATTAATCTTTTAGGGCTCGAAACGTACTTGGTTCGAACACTTACAAAATTAGTTATTTGGATATTAAGCCAGTATAACCAGCAAGCTAAATCATCAAATATATATAAAAATTATCATTTTTAATTAAGTTTTTTAGTTTAGGACCCACACCTTACTTTCTGCTTTCTCACATCACACTAGTGAATCTTCCAATTTTCCTAAATAAACCTTAAAACGAACCTAAGTCAAAAATCAGTATAAATTCCATCAATTCATCTCTTAAACAGCTCTTAAACACCCACTTATGAGTTCCAAAAAATCGTCAAAATTACTACTATTTTATGAATCCAAACTAGTTAGATTTCTTACACTATTTTGTTGCGAATCGTGCGCGCAAACGTCTTTCGGCTTTACGGTTGATTTGGGGTGTTTTGGTCAGCACCTAACACAATTCCATATTAGAAAATCAGTAGCTATTATTTATTAAAATCCCTCATTTAATCAATCCATAACCTTTTCCCAACAGCTTTGTCGAAACAACAAACTAGTTTACAATTAATTGCACTTACACTTCCTGAATTGTGAGATCCGAATGGCTAATTGATCAAGAACACCTTTCCCTAATTAACATGTTATTAAAGAATAATTATAATGGTTCATTTAGTCAAATTAATTATAGGAAAATATGGGCAAGCAAAGAAAAGAAATAACTCGCTTTCTTGCACAAAGGGGCATGCACCACCACCTGCGGCGGCCAAATTCAGGGGTAATTAAAAAATGATTTATATATCCATTAAAAATATGGAAAAAAAACCTTTAAAATTTTTAAATTTACATAAATTCCAGATCTAGAAATTTAGGTTTTTAATTGACAAGATTAATCAACAAATTGAAGAAAGAAGAGATCTTACACAAGCTGGTTGAGAGAAATGACAATGATACTTTCTTGGCAATGTTCGGGATTGATCTTGGAGTTCAAGATTTCAGTTTTGGGGCTGATCTTAATGAGGAGAAAAGGGCAGCAAGATGATGGAGAAGATGTTCAAATCTTGAGACAAAAAAAGAAGAAGAAAGAGATGGTAAAATTAGGTGTAGGCAACGATAACAATGGAGGAAGAAAGAAAAAAATTTGAAGATCAAGGAGAAGAGGAAAGGGGAGGAACGGCTAGGGTGAGTAAAAATAGAATAAAGACTGATTATTTTGTGTAAAATTAACATTTATGCCTAGGGTTGCAAGGGTATGGATGACACACATTAAAAACAATGGATTTTGTAAAAAAAAAGTTATTTTGCATGGGAAAGGATTCGAACTTAAGACCTCAATTTAATTCCATGCTTTCAAATTTAAAAACTAAACACTTGGCCAAATCCTTATTTTTAAAATGATTTTGCAATATTTATTTAAAAAACAAAGCGTGTCACATACTAGGGTTTGAGGCAAAATATGCAAAATAATAAAAATTGTGAGAAAGAAGGGATTTGAACTTGAGTTTCAAGGAACGTTTCACTAATTCTTAATCCAACAAACCAATACCTCATTTATTCCTAAAAACGCATAGATAATCTCAAAATTTAGGGCATGACCACTCTCACTCGATTCCCAAACCCGATTCTACTAACCCTCGATTTTCGGGATGTTATAATCGAAGCTTGATTTTTCTGAACAAATGTGAGCATACTTTTTTTCCAACTCACTTTAATTTTATTTTTTTCATCGAGATTTTCTTGATTGAAATTTTGTCTTTTCTACAAGCTCAAGAAATCATATACTCACTAACCATACAATTCCTTAGTTTCACTCATTTTTCTCTTTTGAAACCACCGTAATGTATCTACCTAATCCCTCAATATCACTAGCTGAACGTCTAAATCCATGTAAGGACCAAGAATTAAAGGATCCAATAAAATATTTTTTAGGCTTAAGGTTTTATTTATTGTTCATCAAGAAAATGGGTTAATGCTCAATAAAAGTACTAGGGAAATATTTACGAGATAACTTTTTGGCTAAAAAATTGTCTACCAAACAATGTCTTAGGTCGTCTCTAAGTAATTCTATACATGGATTAAAACAACTAAGTCTATCATCTTCTACAACCTATAATTCAATTAACATTCATGTTATTTATAAAGTTGTTTATCATGTGGTATACTTAACATCCGAAACCTATTCACAGTGTAATAAATTAAACTAATTAGTCTAAAATTAGATAATCTAGAATCAATTATTATCAAACTAAATTTACAGTTTATTCACAAAATCCTATTAACATGCTCCTAACCAATCACTTGGATTTCTACAATCTCAAGCACATAGAAAACACGCACAATAAAAATTTTAAAAATACTAAAAATTAGGAAAACAACATAAAATAATGGAAAAATTTTACAAAATTTCTAAGTCACCTCCACACTTTATTCGACACATTCTCCCTAATGTGCAATAAAAAATAAAGGAAAGAGATTACTCGATTGGCGTGATATGAGCAACACAAATAGTGAGACTACTTCTCCTTTTGATTATGGTTCAAAATCATAATGCCGTAAAACACATAAATATATATAAAATACTAAATCTTACCTAATTAAAAACTAAACAAAAATTAAAAATCATCCAAAATAAAATACAAAGTCTAAATATAAAATAAAAATGATCAAAACTAGTCGGAATCAGGTTTCGATCCTTCATCATCTTCTCCTTGCCCCTATTGTGCCCCACTAACGCTTAATTTCCCGCCTTTCCGAAGTATGGGTCGGGCTGTGATGGCTTGGTTGCGGACCACCATGCCTTTAGTCAATAGGCGGTTTGGTCGAAATACCCTCTTAGAATTCGATGGTGCGATAGGGTTCTTCTCCTTGTCATCATCACTACCATCGTCTCCTTCATTGTTGGCGTCCTCCTCGGCCGATGTTGGGAAACTCTCAAACATGTTTAGGAGTGGTGTTGGCACTGGTGTTGGCACTGGCATTGACCATCCATTTTGTTCGGCAAGGCGAATCATAATATCATCCATGTCTTGCATCCAACGTGTCTTCTACTCTAAAATGGGCATGTCCGTAAGTCCCATCTTTCATGACATATGTGCATTACTCTTTCTCTTCATCGACCCTTGGGGATCACTTTTATGTTTATTTTGTTGTTCCTTCTCCCTATTTTATTGTCGTTGGAGCTCAATGAACTGGCTATACAGGTTGTCTCCAATCACACTCCTCGTCGGTCTCGTGAATGTTACAAATGGAGACATGGGAACATCCGCTCGTCGGTATAGAGCTGTGTTCAAATGCGGAAACTACATACTTTGCTTGTGGCTTTGTATGCACTTTAGTGTTTCTTCATAAATCCAGTTGCTGATGCAAATTTGATCTCTCTGTAAAATAGAGTAAAGCATAACTGCTCAAGATCCAGTAATGTTAAAAGCATTATGTGTTGGTTCTAGACGGGTGCAAATAAATTGCATCAAAATCTTCGCCGTTAGAAACATGATGGTCGTGTTAAATTTGAAGGGCACCTCAGTGTTGGTATGGAGAGTCCACTCGCCACGTCCCTCCATCAAATAATCAATGATACCCTCCATATTGAAATCTTTGAATGTAAAAAAATCTAGAGTCTTTAGATGGCCGTGGGTATAATACAGGGCATCATAAAATCTACATATCTCGTGAGGCACAATTGACACCTTTTTACCTCGAACAATAACGCGAGTGATCATCTCACCCTATTTCTTGCAATTGTCCCTATCCTTTAGAGAGGCATATAACTCATAAACAATTGCGTCAACCATCGGTTCGGTTGCGGTTGTACAAAAGTTGTTCAAACGATGGGATTGTACCAAATCCCAAATATCATCACAAGCAGACATGGTAGGATCGAACCCACATTCTTGAATGAACAAACGCCCACTCATTTGGAGGTAGAACATCTAGACTTCTGGGTTATAGAAGCAATTGGCATCGATATTGCTTGGTGCCTCGGTGGTGAGTTTGTTTTTCTTTGGTGCCTTTTTTTTCAAATTAAGACAAAATATCAACAAACCAATTGATAAAATTAATGAAAATAAAGTTAAAACGTGAAACCTTGGGTTGTTGCCGACGAAAATTGTTCCTCAACTGATGTGGAATCTATAATCTGTAATAGGAGAATAAAACTAGAAAACTACGAAGAAAATAGAAGAGAAATGACTTACATGTAGAGCTCAGAGGTAGGAATGCGAAAACTAGAAGCTAGATCTTGAAAGAGAGGTGCGACGGCTAAATGAGAGTGTTTGCTCTTCTTTGGGTGTTTGAAAGGTGTGCTTTTATGATTATAATCGATTGGTTATAAATAAAATTACAATGGGCTTTAAGCCTGAAATGGTCAAATTTTAGTTGAAAAACACAGGTGTGTCGCGCCATAGCTTGTGCATGGTGCGACAAGATGCCCTAACATCACCTATCTTGGCTTCAAAGTGCTTGTGTCGCGCCATAGCCCATCCATGATGTGACATAGCGTTAAGCATCATGTTCCCATTACACAAGGGTTGTGTCACGCCATGGCCTTGGCCTGTTGCGACACGACCTTGCTTCTGGCCCTTCGGGATGTGTCGAAGTCCTGCAATCTTCTGTTTTTATCCTCGGTTAGCTTTGACTTGTCCCATTGTATCTGAAAACTTGCTTTCTCCTAATATTAACATGCAATTACACAATACTTATCCTAAAATCTAACTACAAAAGAAAAATTGAAACTAATTTACAATATTTACAAATTGATTAAAGGTCAATTGTTTAAAATTATGTACTACTGGACATATCTAGTGTTCCTTAAACTTCACCATTTACTTCATTTGTCGTTCTCTACCATCTTAGCCTACCCGACCAATTCCATTCTTTTTGGGATCTCACGATTTATTTTTTTCTTTCGCATTCTTAGTACCTACACTTACACAACTCAGAAAATACCTTTGATCAAGCTTGTTAGAGGTTAAATTGAATAAAGCGTAACACTCTTCCCTAACTAATCCCTCACTTTTGGGAATCATGACTTTACTTGAACACCTCTATTTCACCATCAATTTTTATTATTAGCTTGTTTCGTTCGAGATCAATGGTCAATTTAGATGTGGCCAAGAACAGAATGGGGGTGTCTTAATCTTCCTCAAAATCGAAGAATACAAAATTTATGGGGATTATAAATCCCCGGACCTTGACCAATACATCCTCAAGTACACCTTTCGGGTGTACTAATGATCTATTGGCTAATTGTAGTGATATAGATCGATAGGGGCATTAAGTTTATGCTAGCCCCTAAATTACAAAAGGCATTCCTAAAATGAAGATCCCATATCTCAATTGGAATCATAAAAATACCCGAATCTTTCAATTTTGGGGATATCCTTTTAGTGATTAAAGTGTTACACGAGGCATCCATATTAATTTGCTCGCCCTTTTTCATTTTTATGCCATGCCATGATATCCTTTAAGTACTTGGCATATTTTAGGATTTTATCATTTAGTTTTAAGAGCTGTAAATTGACATTGAGAAATTTAAATAATTTGAGAAAATTTATGAAGTCTACCTCGTCCCTCTTTTCCTTGTCCTTTAATCTTGTCAGGAATGGTACCTTCATTGTGTTCGAATTTGTGATGACTGGGTCAAACACCGGTTTGGCTATCTCCTCAATTGACTTATTTTGGTCGGCTTCCTCCTCCATGTATTCCTCGACCTCTTTAAGAACATTCTCCTCTTCATGGATGGTCTCCTTTGGCTTTTCAAGTGTCTTCCTTGATCATAAGGTGATTGCCTTTATGTGTTCCTTCCCATCTCTCTGAGGATTACTTTTCGTGTTACTAGGGTGACTTTGATCGCTATGCTTTTGTAACATCGTCATTTCCTAACTCAGTTTATCGTAGAGGCTATCCATTTGGGATTCAAGTCGTCCACATGTGGCTTGGAATTTTCGTATGTCTGTCTTCATCATTTTTATCTCCCCTTTTAGCCGATTGAATCTTTGACTACATGCATCATGGTCATTACCCACGGATCTTTGTTGTAATGGTAGAGGTTGGTAATGAGGGTTTTGTCAGGTTTGAGCTTGATTTGTAGCTCTTTGGTCCTTTCCCCATTTGAGGTTCGGGTAGCTTGTTTCTTTCGATTGGTTTTCATAATATAGCTCCGCTCTCGTCGGTCTTTCAGTCTCCTCCAAACGATTAAGCGTCTATAAGATTTGTTGGTATCGATCATCTTCGTTACCTTTGTTTATAGCTTTTACCGTTGGAGGCTTTGATTTGTATTTGAATCTTTCATTAGGCCACATGTACGAATTTATAGCTATACCATCAATGATTTTATAAGGTCATTTGTTTGTGAGGAACATAACTGATCCTCTGATCGCTCCATCTAGTCTGGATCTGGTGTTACCGTCAACACCATTGTAAAATATCTAGATTTGGAGCGATCAGAGGATGTTGGTGTTGCCATTTTCTCACGCCATGTACAATAAATCATAAAAGTGTTGAATATTAGAAATTAAATAACTCAAATAAATAAGAAATAAAATAAACAAACGACCAAATCAATAAAACAAATCAGGAAGATTAACTCATTTAAGGGGTTGTAACTAACTTCGGATTTGGGTTTTAGGGTGGATTAGCTATCAATTAACCAATTATTACCTTCCGGCCTCTAACTGATTAATCAATTGGTTGATACTCGCTTATCTCCCGACCACACTTTTTCAACCAAGATAAACTACAATTTACTCAGCAGAACTTATCCACCGACCTGATTTAGCCTATGATTACTTCCTAGGGTAGTCAAGAGCTCGTTTACACAAATTACACAAATTAAGCACAAAAGGCCCGTATCGACCTAATAGGTCACTAACAATTACAAAATGTGTAAAAACACTTATTTTATTAACTTTTACTATTAAACTACTAAATACCGAAAATGCAATAATTAATAATAGAAGTGCTAGAAAATAAGCGCCTTAAGAGCGAAAATATACAGAGATTACTACTACATTTGACGTGAGGTCATTGAACTAAGAGAGAGAGGGATGGAAAACCTATATAAACATACTAGGGTTTTTCATCCCTTGTATTCAATATGAGGGACTTTTGAGCCTCTCCCATATCGGGTCCAAGCTAATCCTATACCCGACTCGATCGTTGAGTCCAAGCTATCAGGTGCCACTTGATTGCCAAAGCAACTACAATCACATTTAATATGAATTTACATCACCAAGCACACAACCATAAGAATTATAACAAAAAATACAATAATAATCATTCTCGGGTCTTATGCAAGCTTACGGAAGCTCTAAAATTAACCTGAGATCAAATTGGGACTGAAATGTAAAAAATTCAAAACACAGGGTTGTTGTTGTAACGTTTTCATTTTCACGTCGTGACGTCACCAAATAGTTTGTCACGTCGTGATTTTAGGCCACTCAACGTTGCGGTGTCACTTACTTTATTTGTCCTTGTCGAGGCGACAGATTTTCTCATCTAATCGTGACATCATAGGTCATTTCTCTCCGCAATGACATATGTTTGACGTCGTGATGTCACATACTATTTCAAAAATTCTAGTACACAAAATTTGTAATTTTCCCAAGCATAATCACACACACACCTTAATCTGCCACAAATCGTTGTGGCAGTTTAGGTACTTTTCAGCACTTAATGAGCTTGTGTTCTAGCTATTTTAGTATCATTTATTGCATTTTAGTTTTCTTAGCATAGAGTTAAATTATTCCAAAATAAGTGTGTTTACGCAATATTTCGAGTTGCTTGATCTATTGGGCCAATACCTGCCTTATGGTAGTTTTAACGAGCTTCATTGAGTGTGTAGGACACCTATTTTTAGGACTAAAAGCATCAAGAACGACAACTGAGCTGCAACACAAGTTTCTAGGGTCGAAACACAATCGAACCAATTCCATAATTAACATTCAAATTTTTGCGTCACTACACGCATAAGCCTGTGTTGCAACATAGGTCTAACGGAGGGAAAAAATTAATTACAGGAGTTCTCGTTCGCACAACCTATATTTTGTATGATTAAGGCTTGTATTTGACCTAAATTGGGCTGCTAACTTTGCCTATATATAGTTAAACATAGTTTAAGCTTGAGAGCTTTTTGCCAAGCCATTTTTAGGGTTTAGTTAGTGGATTTAGGATTTTAAGTTAGATTTTTTTTCTTATTCTTTGATTTGTCGTAGTTCGGTGTAGTAGATTAAACTAATTTTCGCACTTTAGGAGCTTAAAAGCAAGAATTTTCATTAAGTCCTAATTATGTTTTCGTAAGCTTTCTTAAAGTTAGTAAAATGTGCAAATTGAGTATTTTATTGACCTTAGGGGTCGAATGAGGCCTAAGGGTGAGCTAATCAAATTTGTAAGTGTGCAGGAGACCATTAGAGGGCATAATAAATTGGTACTGGTCACTATGTTGCAAAACAGAATGAACAATATTGCAACATAGGGAGTAGAATAGAGAAATCATGAGACTGCCTTCGACGTCGCGACACAACCTAAAGGTGTCGCAACATACCCCTAAAGATATCCCAAGAGGATTATACTAACTCCTAGGTTGCGAAATCAGCTCTAGATGGAAATTAACACGAGCCAGGGGGAATTTTGGTTTGTACAATCAAACTTAAAGCTTGATAACGTCAGCTAACCTAGGGTTAAGGATGACGACCACCTGAAATCTATAAATAGGCTCATTTTTCACATGTTATGCACACCAATTACCTAGTTTAGAATTATGCTTTTAAATTTCAGTTTAGCTTTTCATTTTTCTTAGATTTTAGGTCTATTTTCAAGTTGTTCTTTGTCTGATCTCGAGAGATCTGCTTTTGGAAGACAATCAAACTTGTGGATTCATAATCATTCTTAATACAAATCAAAATTTTTTCTTAAATTCTATATTGTCAATTCATTTTGCATGTTTGTTCTTTATATCGTTTCTATATTACTTATGAAAGGCATGAGGAGCTAATCCTTCTATGGGGGATTAGTGAGTGGAGGTATGATCTTTTAACTGTTTTATAGGGTTACTCAAAGGATTAGCCATTTGGGAAAGGAATAACCTAAACCTTAGGCCTGATAACCTTAGGAAGTTATCAATATGGGATTTAACCCAAAATTGGTATGGCCTATTCGTGAACACCTTCACACCAAGCCGTTCTAGGCTGTGAGGTTGGAAGATAAGTATTCCTTACTGAGTCGTTAGTTGAGTGGAAGATCAAAAGATCCTGCTGGGATAGCGACTAGTTGATGGGGATTACTGAAGCAAGCTAATCACCCATATCCATATTTTATTTATTCAATTTTTAGGTCTCGGGTTTTATTTCTTTCCTTATTATATGTTATTATTTCTTAAAGACCCCTTTTATTGAGTTTTCGCACTATAATTGATTGAAGTACTAATTAGATCTTACAGTATTCAGGTTAAAATCGATCTAGCATTAGCCTCCCTTGGGTACAATCCTCGAAGTACTCACCTACTCCGTTGTAACTATATTTCAACTGGACTCATATACTTGCGGATACCGCCTCATCGATAGATTTTTTATTGAAATATTAACACTCTGAACGTTAATACGTCTGGAAGCGGTCAAGTTTTTGGCATCGTTGCTGGGGAGGCAACGTCTCTAGTTTGATTTTATTTTTTACACTATAAAAATAGTAATTAGGAAAATTTTAAGGTATAGATACTATTTTAACTTTTTTATTTTTACTAATCCTCTCTTTCTGGGTTTAGTGTGTGACTCATAGTAGGGGAACACTAATAGCACTAGAAAGAACATAAATTTTCCCCTTATTGGTTAAATTGTTCCTATTTAGTTATCCTTAGCATACATTTGAACATTTTCAGTTTAATAAATAGCATTTTATAACTCAGTGAATCATAGCCTATTTTATCCTTAATTTTGCTATCTTTTTGCATTAATGTCGCTGCATGAGTTAATTCTAGATTACGTCTAGAATTGTCGCCGCACTTGACAGCTGTCTGGATAAGAACCAAAATTGTGTGAGCTGTCTAGTCTGGTAAAGCCAACTTGTAAGTACAAGGACAGAATAATTTTGAGGAAAAGGACACCTATACTATTGGAGTAAAAGGGGGACATGATAAGAAAAAGGGAGCTTTTTTATTCCATCATCATCTTTATTATCCTACCTTGAAGCTTGCGGCTATGATAACTTAAGCCTCTCACTGGTGAGCCAACGTGAAAACCAGATGCAGAATAGCTTCTGATGAGGAGACTTAAGTGCGAGATAAGAGGGAGTAGAGAGATTCAGTCAAGTTGTCTAGGGATAGTATTCTCCACTTGATTCTTTCTTGTTTCTTTCTAAATGTTGGTGATTAATCTTTATTTTCAGTTTGTATAGAAGTACACATGAATTCTTGGTTAAATGTTATCTTATCCAGTCTTACTTTTATTGTTTAATCTTGGGGTTTGAATATTTTTTAGCACAGAAGTGTTATTGTAGTCACTGACACTGGAAAGTGCAATGACAAATTGAGCCAACAAGCATTACAACGGAAGTTCAGTGAGGATTAGAGGAATTTAGTCCACTTGTTCTTAATAGTTCCATATTGCTATCATTGGAAGGTGAGGCTAGTATGCATGTTAAGTCTCAAATTAAATAGAGGAGTGATGCTAGGTAAGATATACACTGAATTTTATTGCCTCGACAATCACCTATATTTTTGTACCTTGTGAGCATTTAGTATTCTGATGAAGATTCATGTTGGGGATCTCAGCTTATCACTATCATATTTTATTTGATTGTTTTCAAGTTATTGCATCGACAACTATTACCACAATTTATCTCGTTTATATCTAATTATTGCAACAACATCAATAGACAAAAGACTACCATCCTTGTGGGATCGATATCTCATAGACTCACATCTGTCTTCTATACTTGCATCGACAGTGTACGCTTGCACATTATTGCTTTGACGTTAAACAGACGATCAATTTTTTGGCACCATTGCTGGGGTTGTTGTTTGTTTGATGTTTGTTTTTGTTTTTGTTTTGTGTGTTCTTGCACTTTATTTTCCTTATATCATATTTAGTATTCACTAAATGGTTCTTGTTTGTTGCTATTTCTTTAACTTCAATTTTGGTGTTTGATGACCCGAAGAAGTTTGGATTTTCTTGTCGATTTTGATCTAGAAATTGAAAGGACTGTTCGGAGTAGACTTCGAGAACAAAGAAATATGACTCTACTAGGGAACAATGCAGCTATACCCTTGATGCAACAGCAAAATGTTAATAGCCCATTATTGCCACAAGATGCTCGCAAACAAAATAGGACTATACAAGATTTTGTAGTACCTGTCTTGGGTGATTTACAACCAGCACTTGTTAGGCCAGCAATCCAAGCTGGGGAATTTTGAATTCAAGCTAATAATGTTTCAAATGCTGAATTCTAATGGATAGTATGTTGGATTGCCACACGAAGATGCGAGAGAACATCTTAAATCCTTTTCATTGATCTGTGCTTCCTTTAGGCAACAAGGCATTCCTGATGATGCCTTGAAGATGCAATTATTTGCTTATTCCTTACAGGGAAGAGCCCGTACTTGGTTGTTTTGGACAACCTGCTAGATCAAATACTTCTTGGGATGCACTAGCAACGCAATTTGTTTTGCGATTTAACCCACCAAAAATGAATGCTCGTCTTCAAAATGATGTTACTTGTAACACCCCGACCCGTGTCCGTCGCCGAATTAGAGTTACGAGGCATTACCGATCAAAACCCAACTCAAAATTTTTTTTTCTAACTCAACCACGAAATTTCATTCCATATATATATATATAAATATATTATCACATAACCAATTAAAATCAAACATGCATCTTTAATCAAATTTCATATACTAACCATGTTTCAACAATTCATCCATATCATTATCATTTACCTAATCAAAATTTAATATCATAAGTCAAGCATTTATCCAAGTATTTATTTCATTTCAATTTACTAACTATACTACATATTACAAACATAGGTAATCTATCCTGTTTGGACAACTCTTATACATCAGAACTCAGCAACATATATATATATACAAAATTGGACAATATTTATACACCAAAATTTGACAGCATATATATACAAAATTGGATAGCATTTATTCACCAAAATTGGGCAGCATATATATACCAATTTGGACAGCACTTATACACAAAATTTGACAGCACATATATATAAAATTGGACAGCATTTATACACCAAAATTGGGCAGCATATATACACCAATTTGGACAACACTTATACACAAAATTTGACAGCATATATATACAAAATTGGGCAGCATTTATACACCAAAATTAGGCAGCATATATATACAAAATTGGACAACATTTATTCACCAAAATTGGGCAGCATATATATACCAATTTGGACAGCACTTACACACAAAATTTGACAGTATGTATATACAAAATTGGACAGCATTTATACACCAAAATTGGGCAGCATATATACACCAATTTGGACAGCACTTATACACAAAATTTGACAGCATATATATACAAAATTGGGCAGCATTTATACACCAAAATTAGGCAGCATATATATACAAAATTGGACAACATTTATTCACCAAAATTGGGCAGCATATATATACCAAATTGGGCAGCACTTATACACAAAATTTGACAGCATGTATATACAAAATTGGACAACATTTATACACCAAAATTAGGCAGTATATATACACCAATTTTAACAGCACTTATATATATATATAACTGAAATTTGCATAAGCTTAAACATCATATTTATATAAATCAAATAGATCAAAAACATAAAACCAAGCTTAACCAAAATGAGTAAGCCATTTTCGCATGGCTCATATTCACATATCCCAAAATTAAACATATTATCTAGACTATACATGCCATAGGTTCAAATTCAAATTTAAAAAATACCAAAGCCGGTCGATAGTGTGATAGACTATGCTGATGATCCTCGAGCTCGTAACGCGACTCCAAAATCTATAAAACGGAGGTAAACAAATACACACACAGAGTAAGCTATTAAAGCTTAGTAAGTCATAAGCAAAAATTCATATATATATTAATACTTATTCCATCATTAAGTTAAAATAAACCAAATATCCTAATATTTTGTACCATATAACACTTTAATAAAAATCACATTGTATTTTCATATAAACAAACCATATGGCCAAATACACATAAATATTTAGCAAAGCAGAATATTCAATAAATCATTATGCCAAAACATGCTTATACTCAAATGGTTAACTCATACTCTATATTTCTTTTGAAACTATTATCAAATTAAAATAATCAACTTACCTTATCACCAATTAAGCAAATGGCTAACACATACCTGAATAATTTAGCTTTCTTAACACATTTATTTGCTTTTACTATTGCTCACATAAGATTTATAAAACATAGAGCCTTATATAAAACACCAGCATAATGCCTACTAGGCACAAAGCCCGATACATTTCACCGGCACAAAGCCTGCTAGACATAAAGTCTGAAGTAATTCACCGGCATCAAGCCTGCTAGACATAAAGTCTTAAGTAATTCACCGGCATCAAGCCTGTCAGACATAGAGTCTAAAATAATTCACCAGCATCAAGCCTGCTAGGCATTAAGCCTGAAACCAATTATATTCCAATATTCATAACTAACATACATTCGAATAACCTAAAAATAGTTCATACCACTAAATTCAACTCACCAAACTCAATATATACATTCGGTCATTATCTATATATATATATATATATATCTTATACTATTAGCTTCAAATTATAAAACTCAAATCATACTTTAGCTAGCATACACATAATTTATATAATTAATTTTAACCTTTCAATTCAATACATACCTTGAATAACGTATATGATATTCATAAAATTTCTTCTAACTTACAAAACACAACACATATATTCGGTTAAATATATCTATATATTTATACAATTCATACATCTTACTTTAACTTAAAAATTCAAAACATATTGATATATATATATATATATGTACATTCGGCTAACACTTTTACACAATTTAAACTATTATATTCTTACTTATAGAACATATAAATACTAATGCAATGATATTTTAATTGCTATTAAACTTACCTCAGATATCGTCGACTGTTAAATCGGCTGCTCGACCACTTTTGTCTTTCCCCGATCCAAATCCGATTTCTTTAATTCTTGATCTAAATCATATTCAAATTAAGCTTATTTAAACACCATTCTATTCAATTTAGCCTAAAAATACATGAATGGGCAAATTACAATTTTGCCCCAACATTTCACACTTTTTACAATTTAATCCTTTTTGCTCAAAACACAAAATACACAAAATTTAACTACACTCCTAATGGTCAAATATTCCTAGTGTCCATATAATTCCATATTTTCATTTATTTAGCATTTTAGTCCCTTGAAAAATTTATTTTCACAATTTAACCCTAATTACTCAATTTCATCAAAAATTCAAAACAATACATGTTAATCTAACAAATATATTTCATATTTCACCTACTAGCATCATAAAACTCAAGCATTCATCAATGGCACATTTCAAAATTATTCACAATTCACAAAGTTAAGACATGGTTTTTGAAGAACACGATGCAACGATCTCAAAAACGTAAAAATTTTCAAAAACCCAACAAAATACATACCTAAATCAAGGATTACAAGTGTCGAACCAAGCTTTCTCCTTTTTTTCTTTTTCTTTTGAAGTTTCGGCTAAAATGATAAACTTTTTTTTGCATGTTTCTTTTATTTTTATGTTTTATTATAACATATATTATCATAATTTTTAGTTTACCAATTTAACCTTAAATAATTAATATACAAAACATATAATATAAGGTCATTCTTGACCATTGGCATCCACTAACTTATATAGTGGGCTAATTGCATCATAGAACCTCCAAATTATAAAGACAACAACACTTAAACACTTTCATATTTAACCACTAAATTTTCATTTTACGCGATTAAGCCATTTTCTCAAATTAAGTACTCAAACAATAAAATTAATTCACGAAACTTTCACACATATAAATTCACACATAATAAAACAGAAAAAATATTAAAATATTTTTCAGACTCGGATGTGTGGTCCCGAAACCACTGTTCCGAGTTGGGTCAAAATCGAGCTGTTACAACTCTCCCCCTTTAGGGATTTTTGTCCCCAAAAATCTTACTGGTGAATAGGTTTGGATAACGCTCTTTCATTGTATCTTCTGAATCCCAAGTTTCTTCTTCAACTCCATGTTTATGCCACAATACTTTAACTAACGGAATTTTCTTATTTCGTAATTCTTTGATCTCACGAGCCAGAATGCTAATCGGTTCTTCTTCATATGACATATCAGAGTTAATTTCAATCGCCATCGGACTAATCACATGTGAAGGATCAGATTGGTATCTACGGAGCATCGAAACATGGAATACATTGTGAATCTTTTTTAACTCCGGTGGTAGCAGCAATCTATAAGCAACCGGCCTGACACGCTCTATAATCTCATACGGTCGAATGAATTTCGGACTTAATTTACCTTTGCGACCGAATCTGAGTATTTTCTTCCACGGTGAGACTTTCAAAAACACTTTGTCCGCGATCTGAAATTCTATATCCTTTCTTTTCAAATCCGCATAGGATTTCTGACGATCCGATGCTAATTTCAAACTGTCCCGAATCACTTTCACTTTCTGTTCAGTCTCTTTAATAAAATCGACCCCGTGTATCTTATTTTCACTGAGCTTGGTCCAATATAATGGTGTACGACATTTACGACCGTACAAAGCCTCGTAAGGTGCCATTTTGATACTAGATTGAAAGCTGTTATTATACGCAAATTCAATCGAAGGTAAGTATCGTTCCCACGTACCTTCAAACTCGAGAATGCAACATCTCAACATATCCTCAAGTATCTGAATGATTCGTTCAGATTGACCATCTGTCTGCGGATGGAAAGCTGTGCTAAAATGTAGTTTCGTACCTAAAGCATCTTGTAGTTTCTTCCAAAATCACGATGTGAATCTCGGGTCTCTGTCCGAAACAATAGAAATAGGCACACCATGCAATCTCACAATTTGAGAAACATACAATTCAGCAAGTTTATCGAGTGGGACATTTGTGCGAATTGGAATAAAGTGTGCCAATTTTTTCAACCTATCAACAATAACCAAGATTGCATCTTTCTTGCTCGGTGTCAACGGTAAACCGGATACAAAATCCATCGTGACTCGGTCCCATTTCCATTCAGGTATCATGATCGGCTAAAGCAATCCAGATGGTACTTGATGCTCGTGTTTTACTTGCTGGCATATTAAACATTTCGAAACAAAGTCAGAAATGTCTCGTTTCATACCATGCCACCAATAGTGCTGTTTCAGATCGTTATACATTTTCGTGCTACCCGAATGAACAGAAAATCGACTATTATGAGCTTCATTCAAAATCATTTGAATTAACTCTGAATTTTTTGGAACACATAATCAGTTTCTGAATCTCAAACAATCCTCAGCATCAACTAGAAACTCTAAATCAACATTTAAGTCACACTGAGCTCATTTTGCAATTAAATCATCATCAGATTTCTGAGCTTCACAAATCTGTTGAACAAATATCGGTTTTGATTTCAACTCAGCTACTATCGCACCATCATCAGACATAGCCATATGCGCGTTCATTGCACGCAAAGCAAACTATGATTTTCGACTTAGGGCATCAGCAACAACATTAGCCTTTCCCGGATGATAGTCAATCACAAACTCGTAATCTTTCAGCCATTCTAACCATCGGCCCTGTCTCAAATTCAGATCTTTCTGAGTCATCAAATACTTTAGGCTTTTGTGATCGGAATAAATATGACATTTTTCGCGAAACAGATAGTGGCGCCATATTTTCAACGTAAATACAATAGCGGCCAATTCCAGATCATGCGTCGGATAGTTCTTTTCGTGCAGCTTTAACTGTCTCGAGGCATAGGCTACAACTTTGCCTTCCTGCATCAAAACATAACCCAAACCATTTAAAGATGCATCACTATAGATAACAAACTCTTTACCTGATTCTGTCTGAACTAAGACTGGAGCTAAAAGTCAAAAGAACTTTCAACTGATCAAAGCTTTTCTGACACTTTTCTGACCACTCGAACTTAATGTCTTTTTGTAGTAACTTTGTTATGGGGGTCGCAATCATAGAGAGCCCTTTCACGAACCGTCTATAATAACCAGTGAGCCCCAGAAAGCTTCAAACTTCTGAGACATTTCTTGGAGGTTGTATAGCTAAAATTTTACTCGGATCAACCCGAATACCCGATGTTGATACAACATGGCCCAGAAAACTGACTTCGCGTAACCAGAACTCACATTTACTGAACTTTGCATACAACTGTTTATCTCGCAAAGTTTGTAACACAAGTCTCAGATGTTCGGCATGCTCGGTTTCGTCACTAGAGTAGATCAAAATCCCATCTATAAATACAACCACTAATCGATCCAGATGCTGTCTGAAGATCCGATTCATCAAGTCCATGGAAATAACAGGTGCATTAGTAAGTCCGAAAGGCATAACCAGAAACTCATAATGTCTGTACCTCGTTCGAAAAGCAGTCTTTGGCCCATCAGAGTCTTTAACTCGCAACTGATAGTAGCCTGATCTCAGATCTATCTTCGAAAACACAGTAGCCACTTTCAACTGATCGAACAAATCATCAATCCGTGGTAACGGATACTTATTCTTTATAGTTACCTTATTGAGCTGCCGATAATCAATGCACATTCTTATCGTTCCGTCTTTCTTCCTCACAAATAGAATTGGTGCACCCCAAGGAGAGAAACTCGATCGTGCGAAACCTTTATCAGTCAACTCTTGCAGCTGTACTTTCAATTCTTTTAATTCGGTCGATGCCATACGGTACGGAGCTATCGAAATTGGAGTCGTCCCTGGTACTAACTCAATACCAAACTCTACCTTTCGAATAGGTGGCAAACCCGGTAATTCTTCGAGAAACACGTCTGAATACTCACACACAACTGGTACTGATTCAATCTTCTTTTCAGTCACTTTACTATCAAGAACAAATGCAAGGTAAGCTTCACAACCTTTTCTCACATACTTCTGAGCTGACATCGAGGATATTATTGCTGGTAACCCATTCAGATAATTAGATTCAATCCGAATAATCTCATCATTCTGACACCGTAGATCAATAGTTTTCCGTTTGCAGTTTACAATAGCATCATGCAGAGTTAACCAATCCATACCCAGAATTATATTAAACTCGTCGAATGGCAACAACATCAAATCAGCTGGAAAACATAAATCTCGAATCATCAACGGACAATTCTTGCACACTTTGTTAACCAAAACACACCGGCCCAGGGGGTTCGATACTTTAATTACAAACTCAGTAGACTCAAAAGGTAGAGTCTTACTGAATACTAAAGTATCATAAAGAGTGAATGTACCAGAAATAACATCTGGAGAAGAAGCCTCCTCTCGAGCACGGATGGCATATTCTCTGGCAGGTGCACTAGCCTCAAATCGAACTATCGTGTCCTTTGTCCCTCTTTGACTACCACTTACATTACCCATATGCCTGGGTGGTCTACCTCGTACTGACACATTACTCGGTCTGGTACTCTGTACAGTATTTTGCTTGGCCACCATCGAACACTCTCAAATAAAATGATCCTTTGATCCACATTTAGAGCAAGACCGATCATGTAATCTACAATCTCCTGGATGCCATTTACCACAATGCTTGTACTCTGATCTATTTTGTCAAACATTACCAACACTAGCAACTGAAGTAGCTTTTGAAATCACAGGGGGTCGATCTCGATCATATTTAGAAAACCCTGTAGTAGCTTTAGATCGGCTATGATCCTCTCTGAATTTCTTTGAGGCCGACTGGAATGATTTACTAAATGATCTTTTACGGGAATCTCGAGCTTCAAAGTCAACTTTTCTCTTCTCTTTCCCGAGCTCCTCGGCTTTACAAGCTCGTTCAACAAGTACTACGAACTCTTTTATCTCAAGTATACCAACTAACAGTTTAATATCTTTATTCAGCCCATCTTCAAATCTTTTACACATAATAGCTTCAGTCGAAACACACTCTCGGGCATATCTGCTGAGTCTAACAAATTTTAAACAGATTCTACATCATTTGTCATCGACCTTATTTCAATTCAAAAAATTCTTTGCGTTTCTGATCAATGAATCTCTGGCTGATGTATTTCTTACGGAACTCAGTCTGAAAGAATTCCCAAGTCACTCGCTCTTTTAGAACTACCGATACTAGTGTATTCCACCAGTGATATGTCGTGTCCCGCAACAAAGATATGACATATTTCAAGCACTCATCAGGGGTGCAAGATAACTCATCAAACACTCGAATAGTATTATCGGGCCAAAACTCAGCTCTCTCCGCATTATCATCATCAGTGGCTCGGAATTCTTTAGCCCTATACTTTCGAATTTTATCAATAGGAGGCTTAAGCAATCTCAACGGATCACTCACTTGAGGTGTGACAGGTATCGAGGATGGATTAGTCGAGGGTGGAGGTTGTTGTGTAGCTGGATTAACCTAGATATATTGAGTAAACTAGTCATTCATCATTTGGTAAAAGGCTTGTTTAGCCCCTCCCTCCTGGTTACTCGAGGTTGGTCTAGAATCTACCGGCTCTGTCCCTTGCACGGGAGCAGACGCTATACTCTCAACATCATCAGCTACGGCTCGATCGGGATCCATTACTATACGAAAACACATTTTTAGATGTCAGAAGTCATCACACTATCTCAGTATAAAATATGGCATGTATAGCTACACTCATACACGCTACGTTAGTCCTAGAATCGACTAAACCGTAGCTCTGATACCAATATAATGTAACACCCCGACCCGTGTCCATCGTCGGATTAGAGTTACGAGGCATTATCGATTAAAACCCGACTCAGAATTTTTTTTCTAACTCAACCACGAAATTTCATTCCATATATATATATTATCACATAACCAATTAAAATCAAACATGCATCTTTAATCAAATTTCATATACTAACCATGTTTCAACAATTCCTCTATATCATTATCATTTACCTAATCAAAATTTAATATCATAAGTCAAGCATTTATCCAAGCATTTATTTCATTTCAATTTACTAACTATACTACATATTACAAACATAGGTAATCTACCCTATTTGGACAGGTCTTATACATCAGAATTGAGCAGCATATATATATATATATACAAAATTGGACAATATTTATACACCAAAATTTGATAGCATATATATACAAAATTGGACAGCATTTATACACCAAAATTGGGCAGCATATATACACCAATTTGGACAGCACTTATACACAAAATTTGACAGCATATATATACAAAATTGGGCAGCATTTATACACCAAAATTAGGCAGCATATATATACAAAATTGGAGAACATTTATTCACTAAAATTGGGCAGCATATATATACCAATTTGGACAGCACTTATACACAAAATTTGACAGCATGTATACAAAATTGGACAGCATTTATACACCAAAATTAGGCAGCATATATACACCAATTTTAACAGCACTTATTTATATATAACCAAAATTTGCTTAAGCTTAAACATCATATTTATATAAATCAAATAGATCAAAAACATAAAACCAAGCTTAACCAAAATGAATAAGCCATTTTCACATGGCTCATATTCACATATCCCAAAATTAAACATATTATCTAGACTATACATGCCATAGGTTCAAATTCAAATTTAAAAAATACCAAAGCCGGGGGATAGTGTGATAGACTATGCTGATTATCCCCGAGCTCATAACGCGACTCTAAAATCTATAAAACGGAGGTAAACAAATACACACATAGAGTAAGCTATTAAAGCTTAGTAAGTCATAAGCAAAAAATCATATATATATTAATACTTATTCCATCATTAAGTTAAAATAAACCAAATATCCTAATATTTTGTACCATATAAAACTTTTAAAAAATCACATTGTATTTTCATATAAACAAACCATATGGCCAAATACACATAAATATTTAGCAAAGCCGAATATTCAATAAATCATTATGCCAAAACATGCTTATACTCAAATGGTTAACTCATACTTCATATTTCTTTTGAAACTATTATCAAATTAAAATAATCAACTTACCTTATCACCAATTAAGCAAATGGCTAACACATACCTGAATAATTTAGCTTTCTTAACACATTTATTTGCTTTTACTATTGCTCACATAAGATTTATAAAACATAGAGCCTTACATAAAACACCGACATAATGCCTGCTAGGCATAAAGCCCGATACATTTCACCAGCACAAAGCCTGCTAGACATAAAGTCTGAAGTAATTCACCGGCATCAAGCCTGCTAGACATAAAGTCTGAAGTAATTCACCGGCATCAAGCCTGCTAGACATAAAGTCTAAAATAATTCACCGACATCAAGCCTGCTAGGCATTAAGCCTGAAAACCAATTATATTCCAATATTCATAACTAACATACATTCGAATAACCTAAAAATAGTTCATACCACTAAATTCAACTCATCAAACTCAATATATACATTCAGTCATTATCTATATATATATCTTATACTATTAGCTTCAAATTATAAAACTCAAATCATATTTTGGCTAGCATACATATAATTTATATAATTAATTTTAACCTTTCAATTCAATACATACCTTGAATAACATATATGATATTCATAAAATTTCTTCCAACTTACAAAACACAACACATATATTAGGTTAAATATATCTATATATTTTTACAATTCATACATCTTACTTTAACTTAAAAATTCAAAACATATATATATATATGTACATTAAATAACACTTTTACACAATTTAACTATTATATTTTTACTTATAGAACATATAAATACTAATGCAATGATATTTTAATTGCTATTAAACTTACCTCAGATATCATCAACTGTTAAATCAGCTACTCGACCACTTTTGTCTTTCCCCGATCCAAATCAGATTTCTTTAATTCTTGATCTAAATCATATTCAAATTAGGCTTATTTAAACACCATTCAATTCAATTTAGCCTAAAAATACATGAATGGGCAAATTACAATTTTGCCCCAACATTTCACACTTTTTACAAATTAATCCGTTTTGCTCAAAACACAAAATACACAAAATTTAACTACACTCCTAATGGCCGAATATTCCTAGTGTCCATAATATTCTATATTTTCATTTATTTAGCGTTTTAGTCCCTTGAAAAATTTATTTTCACAATTTAACCCTAATTACTCAATTTCATCAAAAATTCAAAACAATACATGTTAATCTAACAAATATATTTCATATTTCACCTACTAGCATCATAAAATTCAAGCATTCATCAATGTCACATTTCAAAATTATTCACAATTCACAAAATTAAGACATGGGTTTTGAAGAACACGAAGTAACGATCTCAAAAACGTAAAAAATTTCAAAAACCCAAGAAAAGACATACCTAAATCAAGGATTACAAGTGCCAAACCAAGCTTTCTCCTTTTTTTTTCTTTTTCTTTTGAAGTTTCGGCTAAAATGATAAACTTTTTTTTTTTGCATGTTTCTTTTATTTTTATGTTTTATTATAACATATATTATCATAATTTTAGTTTACCAATTTAACCTTAAATAATTAATATACAAAACATATAATATAAGGTCATTCTTGACCATTGGCATCCACTAACTTATATAGTGGGCTAATTGTATCATAGAACCTCCAAATTATAAAGACAACAATAATTAAACACTTTCATATTTAACCACTAAATTTTCATTTTACGCGATTAAGCCATTTTCTCAAATTAAGTACCCAAACAATAAAATTAATTCACGAAATTTTCACACATATAAATTCACACATAATAAACACAGAAAAAATATTAAAATATTTTTCAGACTCGGATGTGTGTTCCCGAAACCACTGTTCCGAGTTGGGTCAAAATCGAGCTGTTACATTACTGCTTATCATCAGCTGGATGATTAAAATCTTCACACCACATAGGAACGTTATAAAACTTTACTTCGACGTTGTCCCATGCATGACATTCCACCAGAAATGCAAATTGAGATTGTTATAATGGGCTGAATTCACATAAAAGGAATCTTGTCAACGCATCAGCCAGTGCACCTCTGCTGGATTGTACTTGAGAAAACAGTAGTAATCTCGTCCTACGAGTCTATCGAATATCTAGTCCAAGAACTACGAAGGAAAGTGATCTTTCCTAGTCGCCTTTTTCAGCTTCCGGTAATCAATGCAGATTCTCCATTTCGTAACCATTCTAGTCGGTATCAACTCGTTGTTCTCGTTCTCTACGACCGTGATACCTCCTTTTTTGGAATGCACTAGACCGGGCTTACCCATGAACTGTCTGAGATGGGATAGATGATACCCGTATCTAACCACTTGATGATCTCTTTTTTTACTACGTCTTTCATGATGGGGTTCAGTCTCCGTTGTCCATCGATTGTCCCTTTTTTGCCATCTTCCAGGATAATCTTGTGTATGCATACAAATGGACTAATACCGCGAATGTCAGCTATGGTCCATTCGATGGCCTTCTTGAATTGTTTCAGAACTAAGATAAGTTTCTCTTCTTGCTTAGTGGTCAATTTTGTTGAAACAATCACAGGAAGAGTAGAAGCGTTACCTAAATAAACGTATTTTAAATGAGAAGGTAATACCTTGAGTTCTAATTTAGGTGGCTCCTCGATCGACACTTTTGGTTGGGAATAGTCCCTCTTTTCTAACTCTAAAGATTCAAAATGGGATTGCGAATTAAATCCCCTTTGATTAGATTCTAGCAAAGCTAAGTATTCATCCTCCTCTTTATCATTTGGAGGATCGAATGTCAAAATTCTTTCCAGTGGGTCCTTAACACAGTTGAGTTCCTTCTCCACTATTAAATTCTGTAAACCAGACACTGCAGAGCAATCATCCACTATGTCAGGAAATTGCATAGACTTAAAGACTTTAAATGTTACCTGATCATCCTGAATACGCATAGTGAGCTCACCCTTCTGCACATCAATAAGGGTCCTTCCAATTGCTCGAAACAATAAAGTTATCTACATGTACCAATACGTCCTCGATTTCTCCTTCTGGATATGCGAAGGATCGATCTACTAGTTGAAGCATAACTGTAGTTGGTCTAACGTTTCCTATCCCCAACTTCCTAAATAGTGACATAGGCATCAAGTTGATACTTGCACCTAAGTCACATAATGCCTTACCACAATATGTTGCTTCACTGTTGCACGGTATGGTAAAACATCCAGGATCCTTCAATTTTGGGGGTAGTATGTCTTGAAGATATGCACTGTATTCCTTCGTGAAAGCTACTGTATCAAATTCTCTAAGTCTTCCTATCTTAGAAAATATGTCTTTCATGAACTTGACGTAGTTTGGCATTTGCTCAAGTGCTTCAACCAACGGGATGTTGATGTGAAGTTGGTTGAGTACGTCAAGGAACTTCTTGAATTGAATCTCCTGCTTCTATTTCTGAAGTCTTTAAGGGTAGGGTGGTGGTGGTTTCATTACTGGGACAAATTCTGGTTGATTCGTCTTTGGCGGTAATTCTGCATCTAACGATATTGTTAGTTGATCAAAATTAGGAAGTCTTGAGGTTACTTTGTCAGGTTTTACAGATTCTGGTTCTGGTGAAACTAGAATTTCAACACTGGTTGAATTTCTTCTGAATCTTGAGCTTCAGTTGGCTCCTTTTTAACTTCGACAGTGTTAGACTCTACTGTCTTTCCGCTCCTCAATGTAAACGCTTTACAATTTTCCTTCCCCAGATTTCTCAGATTCTCCGTGTCACTAGGTAGAGTACCTTGTGGTCGGTTCCTAAGTTCAGTAGCAAGTTGACCCACTTAATTCTCCAAATTCCTTAGAGTGGCGTCATTTTTCGCCATGTATGCCTTCAATAAATTCTCTAAGCTATTGGATGGTTCCGCTTGGGTTGGTTACTGAACTTGTTAGAGGAAACTAGGCGGCTGAGTTGGTCTAGGTTGGGCGTAAGTGTTACTGGTTCTAGCCCCTTGGTTACTCTAGGAAAAGTTCAGGTGATTTCGCCACAATGAGTTATAAAAGTGGGATTGCAGTCCTTGCCTCCCTCAGTTTTTGTTTTGGTTACCCATATAATATACGGATTCGGGGTTCGATGGACATTCTTCAAACAAATGCCCTTCCCCACAATACACACAGGCTATATTCTCAAATGTGAGCGTCCACTTCATGTATTCCAACGACTCGTCTTCCTAACGCTACTTGATTGGTTGGCCATTGATAATTATTGCTGGCAATCCTCTCAATAATTTCGTAAGCCTCATTATAAGACTTAGAAAGGAGAGCACCATTAGCAGAGGCGTCCACTACCATCCTCGTGTGAGCATTGAGACTATTATAGAATGTCTCAAGTTGAATGCAATGTGGGATTCCATGATGAGGGCACTTTCTTAATAACTCTTTGTACCTTTTACATGCCTCATACAGGGACTCATCATCCATTTGTTGGAAGGAAGTGATCTCATTCCTCAACTTGGCATTCTTGCTCTGTGGGAAATACTTCATGAGGAACTTCTCGGCTAACTCTTACCATGTAGAAATGGAGTTCAGTGGCAATGAGTTCAACCAGGCATGAGCTCTGTCCCGTAGCAAATATGGGAATAGCTTCAGTCGTAATGCATCTTTGGGTACTGCGACTAACTTGAAAGAATCGCTCACTTCCATAAATAGTCTTAAGTAAAGTTGAGGATCTTCAGTAGGCATTCCACTGAATTGGCGCACAGTCTGAAGAATCTAGAACATGACTAGCTTCAGCTCGAATTGTTGTGCCTCGATTTTGGGTCTCCTAATACCCGGATTAAGATCATTAAAAACTGGCACGACATACTTTCATAAAGCTCTATCCCTATCATCATCAATAAGGATAGGATTTTGAGCAAGGTTTGCTCTATTTCATTGATTAATATTCTCAAATTTTATCTCTTTGGTCATTCTCTAGTTCGCTTGTCTTCTTCGCTGTCGAAAGGTTCGTTCTATTTCAGGGTCCACAGGGAGTAAGTCTATAATCTGGTCAATACTCATAAACTCCTGAAATAATCACAGAAAGATTAAGTAAGTAAAGATTTAAACAGGAAAACAAATAAACCAAAATGTAAAAACAGATTCACAAATAATGGCTTTTTTTTTTAAAACAGGCCACGACAACGGCACCAAAAAATTGGAACGACAAAAATGTGCAAGTGTACACAATTGCAACAAGTAATAAAGTGACAAGTAAATGTCGAGTTATCGTAGCCACAGGGACTGTACAAAGGAATATTTATGAAATTAATGTTAAAACACTTTGGTGATGGAAAATATTTTGGTTTAAAGATGATTAAAAACTAAGGGCTAAAAACTAAAAAAAATTAAAAATAAAAAGGTTCTAATGCACAATTTCAAATAAGGTTTAATCAAGATAATATAATTGTGTTGGATTAATTACATTCCTTTAACATAGAATTATTGAACTTATGCTTATGCTGCCACAAACAAATTCATGGCAACTCGGTAATTTGCTAACTACTTCTCATACATACTTATTAAATTAATCAATCTCTTGAAAATTTTTCAATGTCAATCCAAGTGATTAATCAATCTTCACAAGCATATAAAAGATCAAGTGAGGTAACAGAGTATTTCTACCTTGAAACAGTTTAATCATAATAATCTTGCAAGTTATGCAAGGCATATGTATCGCCAAATACAGTGCTAAATTAACTTCAGCTACCTTAGAAGAATAAACATGCACTGATTAAGTATTGTGTCGATTAATTACAATTTCAATATGATTTAATAATTAAGTCATTAGTTATCTAACAATTAATATTGCAAGAATAACTTAGGCATGATTTTACTTAATCAAGCATCTTACCGAGGCCTATAACAGCACAAACACAATTTCAATAATTCAACTAGGAAAAATATAATCAACCCAACACGGATTAAATTCAAGCTAGATTGATTAAAATAACCATTTCAATAGCATAAATATTCAAAAACATGTTTTTCAAAACAACAACGAAATTTAAAGAGATAGGGAACAAGAAGTAAATCCAGTGTTTCGCCGTGGCTTGACTGATTTCTCCGTTCTTCTTTCTTGTTGTCCTCGGCTATCAAGGTGGCTTATGAAAAAATTAATTGCTGCTCAACAATGGCTGATGAGGACCTCTTTCCCAAGAGAAAAAATCGACACTTGAACAAAAGGGAAAATGGGAAGGAAAAGTTAAGAGAAAGTGAGAGAGGAGAAGAGAGAATGAGAATGTGAGGGATGAGTTAAATGATCAGTAAGGGGTGGCTTTTATAGTTGATTGTGGCTGCTAAAAATAAAAAATTCCATCAGCCAAAGAGACCCCCCTTTGCTGGCCACACACATAGCCTGGGGCAAATCCATAAAGCCACATTTTTTGAAGGGGTTCGAATGCAAGGTTGAAAGTTCTTCAAGGGATTCTTTGCAAGCTTATTTAGTCAGATAAAATGTTGATTTGGGTCAGCATATGGATGATTCTGGGCAGCCCAATTGGTGGCTGGTTCGGTTCACTAGATTTGGTTCAACCAATGCAGTTCAACTAGACCCTTTTTTTTCATAATTAATTAATAATAATTTATTTAGCCCAAATTAAATTGGGAATAAATTAAAATTAATTATATTATGAATTAACACACATTTTTGGACCATCTTAGGCTTGAAATAAATTTGCCTCGATGCATCAAATTTCTTTTCGGTTTTATTCTTCAAGCATTGTCTGCCAAGCCAATTTTCTCCCTTTGTGCGAATCTATCGAAAATAGTCAAAATTAATCAAAATTAACTATAAAATTCATTAAAATTCATCATGTTCATATTTTAAACATAATTTAATTATTTTATAATATTTAATTATTTTTATAAGAATTTAACCGAAATAGGATGATTTTAAGTTAAAAAGGGCATGTAAAAATGCATAAATTTTCGTGTTTCCACAAAGCCCTTATGCTCATTGCTGGAATAGAATAAAAAATTATTCTTGGACGATGCATGTATGGATGCCTTTATTCAGTTAAAAAAGAAGCTAGTAAATGCACCCATTGTTGTTGCACCCGATTGGTCTCAACCTTTTGAAGTTATGTGCGATGCAAGTGACTTTTCCGTTGGTTCAGTTCGATGACAATGAAAGGAAAAAAATATTTCATGCCATATATTATGCTAGTAAAACTCTTACAAAGGCTCAACTCAATTATACCACTATAAAGAAAGAATTGATGGCTGTAGTCTTTACTTTCGACAAGTTTCGTTCCTATCTTGTCAGCGCAAAGGTTATTGTATTCACTGATCATTCGATGTTGAGATATCTCTTTGCGGAAAAGGATGCCAAACCAAGACTGATATGCTAGATATTACTGTTGCAAGAAATTGACATCGAGATAAAAGACCGTAAGGGTTCAGAAAATCAAGTTGCAGACCATCTGTCTCAATTGGAAGTTGGTAGTGAAGATAGAAACATACTTCAAATTGTCGACGCATTCCCAGATGAGAAGTTATTTGCTGTAGATGCAACTCCTTGGTATGTAGATTTTGTTAATTATCTAGTTTGTGGAGAACTCCCATTGGGTGTCACAGGCCATAAAATTGAAAGATATCTTCATGACATAATGAAGTATCATTGGAATGAACCGTATTTATTCAAGGTATGTAATGACATCATCATTCGACGTTGTGTTCCGGAAGAGGAGGTGCTTTCAATCCTAAAGCATTGTCATGATGCTCTTTGTGGAGGTAATTTCGGTGGTATGAGAACTGCTGCTAAATTCTCAAATCAAGATTCTACTAGCCGACATTATTCAAAGACACCCACAATATTGTGAATCAATGCGATAGGTGTCAACACATCGGTTCTATATCCCGACGCAATGAAATATTGTAGCAGCCAATTATGGAGGTTGAATTATTCGATGTTGGGGGTATGGATTTTATGGGACTATTTCTGAGTTCATTTGGAAATCTTTATATATTAGTAGTTGTTGACTATGTCTCAAAGTGGGTTGAAGCTGTTGCAGTCCCAAAGGATGATGGAAAGACAGTGCTAAATTTTTTTCACAAGTATATAATCACCCGCTTTGGCACACCAATGGCATTGATTAGTGATTAGGGTACACACTTTCATTGCAACCAAGTGGCGATTGTACTGAAGAGATATGGAGTTAATCATAGAATGGCTACTACTTATCATCCACAAACCAATGGACAAGCCGAAGTATCGAATTGAAAAATTAAGAACATTCTTGAGAAGGTTGTAAACCCTTCGAGGAAAGATTGGTCTTTCCGATTGGATGATACTTTATGGGCATTGAGAATAGTATACAAAACTCCATTAGAGATGTTGATGTATCAATTGGTTTTTGGGAAAGCATGTCACTTGCCAGTTGAACTAGAACACAAAGTAATGTGGGTAATTAAGCAAATGAACATGGACTATGAAGCGACTGGAAAGAAAAGAATGTTAGATATCATTAAAATAGAGGAGATTAGGAGAAATGCTTATGAAAATGTTGCAATTTACAAGGAAAAAACCAAACGATGGCATGAAAAGATTATTTTACAAAGACAATTTATCGTGGGCCAACAGGTTTCATTATTCAATTCTCGACTCAAATTGCACCTAGGTAAATTGTGTTCATGTTGGTCTGGACCTTTTAAAGTTGTCGTCATATATCCTCATGGTACAGTCACAATTCAAGATTTACATGATGGACACCAGTTCAAAGTAAATGGACAAAGGCTGAAACACTATTTTGGCAACAATGATCAAAAGAAGGAAAAGACCATTAAATTGGTTGAAAAGTTTTAATTTTTAATTACTACATAATTTTAGTTTATTTTATTTATGTTTTGTTAAAGTTTGTTTCCTTCCTTTTTGCAGAATAATTAGGTACCATTGTCAACACATTGAAACCTTACTATCAATGCATTCCATAAGTTTGTACTACCATTTATAGCTCATCAAAATTAAGAGAAATTCAGATTCCACCACTTTATCAGAACTCACTCAGCCGTTTGGTCCTTTTGAGCGGGCACAATTTCTATTAGACATAACGCTTCCCGCTAGCCTTATATCTCTCCACAAAACAACAAGCCTCTCTATCTTCCTCTTTCACCCACTATAAGTCCTCTCCCACTGTACCGATTGTAATGCATGCAAGCAACTATTTTTATTTCTTTTCTCTTCTTAAAATCCTATATTTTTACCTTTAAACCGTTCTCCCTCAACAAAAGATGACCAAAACAAGAGGCTCGGTCAAGAAAGCCCACCAAATCTGCTGGAGAACATGCATCCACTGCTACCACAATCCGTGAATTGGAATCCCTCATGCACTGCAAACAAATGAGCTAGTAATCTTCTTGAATAAAGCAGAAAAGGAACAATTTCAAGATAACATGCTGAAGTGAAACTTCCATCCCGAACAGGGCATTTCCCTTTCTCCACAACAGGACTTGGGTAAGCAAGTTTCCAAAACCATCTCAAAGTTAAAGTGGGAAACTTTTTGCACCCATCCTGGCAGCTTCTCTCCTTCACTAGTACGTGATTTTTATGCTAATCTCTACAATCATGAGTTAGACTTCATTTTTATTCGAGAAGGTTTAATACCATGGGACGCTTCAAAAATCAACGAGCTATACAACACTAAGGTCGATGTCAAAAAACACTTTGAGTTCATAGATGACATCACAGATGAAAAATGAGACCTATTAGTGAGAGATCTGTTGGTGAGAACTATACGATGCACCGTCGCTTCCTAACGCTGCAAGGCAAAATTTGGTTTCATTTTGTTGACTGCAGACTCAAGCCCTCCATGCACAACACCACAGTCACCCTAGACAAAATATGTTTGATACATTCTATTGTCAAGGGCAAAAAAATTGATGTACGCGCAATACTTCACCAAGAAATAGCTGACTGCGCTACAAGGCAGACTAGGATTTTGGTTTTCCCATTTTTGGTGATGTTATTGTGCCAGCAAAGAGGAATCGTGCCCTGTGCTGGTGAGGAAATCTTGGAGAATAAGGGCCCAATCAATGATGCCTTGGTAGAAAGAATGGCTCGTGGCAAGGACACGCTGATACTAAAGGAGGCGGAAACTAGTAAGATACGAAAGGGTAAAGCCAAAGTTGACAGCAAATGAACAAACCTGAATGCAGAGACATCATTATGGCACAAACTACAGGATGTCAAAAAAATGGTAAATTCCATCAACAACAAGCAGATTAGGCTCGCCGCTATAATAGAAGATATGGGGAAATCCCATAATTTGTTTTATGCTTATACAAGAGCCTGGAATAGTTCTATTGTAGCTACATTAGGCCAAATGAGCCTATCCCCACTACCTAAATTCCTAGTATTTCCACCAATCATTCGAAATTATGACCTCTCTTCCACGGATGATGACTTTGAAGACCGAGATAGATCGGTGGCATCCTTACCCATTGTGCAGGTCTCTGATAATGAGAAAGAAGAGGAATCCAGGGATATTGAAGAATGCCTGTGAAAGATTGATAGCTTGTTTAAGGATGGTATTTTTGCTGATCAAGAGGTTAAGAAGGAATTTGCTGCTACAAAAGAGGAAGTTGTTTCTAAAAAAGAAGAAGTTGCTGACACTGAGAAAGAAAAAGAAAAAAAAGATTCTATTGAGAAGACTCTCACTGCACCCAAGTCTGTGGGTGTAAATACTGATAATATAGAGTTAACTGCAGTGAGACTGGTAGAAGTTACTGAGGTAACCAGTAAGGAGCAATGCAATTCATTGGCAATAGTGGTCTACACTAGACCACTCTAGATGGCCTCTCCTACACAGGAAGCAGCCGATGATGTTGGGGTAGAGCCAGGAACTAAGGAGCAATTTGAAGACCGCGCAAAGCCCAAAGACAAGAAAAAGAAGCGCTCTAAGGATCAAAAATGAAAGAAGGAAGAGAAGAAAATAAGGAGAAAGAAACATCATGTAGCCACATCGACGGTTGCGAATAACTGAGTTAGTTTATTTTAAGCTTTATTTATAGTATTCATGCATTGCATGTAGTTATAGGTTTTATTTTGATAAGTATATATTGTCATTGCATTTTTATTGTCATTATATTTTCATGTAAGTGCATTGGGGACAATGCAAACTTTAAGTTTGAGGGAATGCACATGGGCCTTAAAAATGCACCCACATTTTAAAACAATTTTTTGAAATGAAGCATGCAAGGTTTAATTATAGTTAATGAAAATTTTTCAAAAATTTTTGTTACATTCGATGCTTAATTCTTAAATCAAGAAAATTATCAATGAATGAGTTGGATAAATTTGACAAAAAGTTGTAGCTTTATTTCTTTGATGAATGGATTATGCTGCATTAGTAATGGATGATTGTCATTCCAAAGTGAGTGTAGTATGGAATGTTAAAAAGGGAACACTTCAATACAAGCGTTAGAAAAATCAATCTGCCCAAAAGGTTCTCACTACATGAGTGTGTGTCGGCACAATTACGTACTCCCTGGGGGTTTGTTGCACCCCATCGTTACTTCTCAAGAACAAGGGTACAGTAATGCAATGATATCTCTTATTCCGGAAAAATAAAAAAATGTATATATAAACTTAGTATTGTACAATAAATGTTGTAATGGTAGATAGAACTTAGGGTTTGAAGCATGATGCTAGCATTGATGAAGTTGCAACCTTATTCATTCATACTTATGAATTGTCGATGCAATATTCTTTCATCTGAATGTGATTCATCCATTGGGAATTTAGAGGGTTCAATTTGCTAGAATGATCATTTGCCTTTGTAAAATTTTTTGTAGCCTTGCTAGTTTCTGTTTTACTTGAGGACAAGTAAAAACTTAAGTTTAAGGGTGTGATAGCACTAGAAAGAACACAAGTTTTCCCCTTATTGGTTTAATTGTTCCCATTTAGCTATCCTTAGCATACATTTTATCATTTTCAGTTTAGTAAGTTGCAATTTATAACTCAACGAATCCTAGCCTATTTTATCCTTAATTTTGCTATCTTTTTGCATTAATGTCGCTGCATGAGTTAATTCCAGATTGCGTCCAGAATTATCGTCACATTGACAGCTATCCGGATAAAAACCAAAATTGCGTGAGCTATCTAGTCTGGTATAACCAACTTATACGTACAAGGATACAATAATTCTGAGGAAAATGACACCAGTATTGTTAGAGGAGGACATAAAAGAGGGACGTAATAAGACAAAGGGAGCTTTTTTTTTCTCCATCATCATCTTTATTATCCTACCTTGAAGCTTGCGGCTATGGAAGCTTAAGCCTCTCATAGGTGAGCCAACGTGAAAACCAGATGCAAACTAGCTTTTGACGAGGAGACCTAAGTGCGAGACAAGAGGGAATAGAGAGACTCAGTCAAGTTGTCTAGGGATAGTATTCTCCACTCGATTCTTTCTTATTTCTTTCTAAATGTTGGTGATTAATCTCTATTTACTGTTTGTATGGAAGTACACATGAACTCTTGGTTAAATGTTATCTTATTCAGTCTTGCTTTTATTGTTTAATCTTGGGGTTTGAATTTTTTTAACATGGAAGTATTATTGTAGTCACTGACACTGGAAAGTGCAGTGACAATTTAAGCCAACAAGCATTACAATGGAAGTTGAGTGAGGATTAGAGGAATTTAGTCCACTTGTTTTTAATAGTGTCGTATTGCCATCATCAAAAGATGAGGCTAGTATGCATGTTAAGTCTCAAATTAAATAGAGGAGTGACGCTAGGTAAGATATACATTGAATTTTATTACCTCGACAATCACCTATATTTCTATACCTTGTGAGCACTTACTATTCTGTTGAAGATTCATGTTGGGGATCCCAGTTTATCACTATCATATTTTATTTTATTGTTTTCAATTTATTGCATCGACAACTATTCTCACAATTTATCTCGTTTATATCTAGTTATTGCACCGACATCAATAGACAAAAGACGACCATCCATGTGGGATCAATATCTGACAGACTCACATCTATCTATTATACTTGCATCAATAGTGTATGCTTGCACATTATTGCTGTGACGTTAAATAGCCGATCAAACACCTATAGAGCCAGTTACAGATCCAAAAAGAATAATTCAGAGAAATATTCTATAGCAACAGCAGCAACATATGTAAGATCCACCACCACTTGTTAATGTACCATACGAGAAGCTGCTATTCAACGATGCTAATGATAACACTTAAAGAGATCCACCAGCACCACCACAACTACCCGTAAATTTACACATGGCTCGTAATGAGAGAACCCTAAGAGACTACGCATTACCAATTCTGGACATGGTTCAGGAGAGCATAACGAGGCCGACTATTACAACTAATAATTTTGTAATCAAACCAGAAATGATTCAGATGATCCAGACTAATATGCAATTTAGAGGCACAATAATAGAGGATCCGAATCAACACTTAAAATAGTTTCTCCAACTTTTTGATAATTTCAAATACAACAGGGTCACTGATGACGCTATTCGTCTTCGGCCGTTTCCCTTTTCTTTGATTGATAACGCCTTTTCTTGGTTAGATTCACAAGCACCAGGGTCTATCACGACATGGGACAAGCTCTTTGGGAAGTTATTACAGAAGTTTTTCCTTATTAGTAAAGCAGTTTAGCTAGGGAGAGAAACTTTTGTCTTTAAACAGATGAAAGGAGAAAGTTTTCACTATGCGTGGGAATGTTTCAAAACATTGATTCAAGACTAGGTAGAGCAGCGAGAAGAGCCCTTATGAACAAAACATACGAGGATGCATACGAAATAATTGAAAATATGGCATTGAACTCCTATCAATGTCCCATTGAACGATTCACATATGGCCAAAAAACCGCTACGGTAAAAGCTATTCAAAGGGAAAACAAGTATCAACAATTAGTCAATAGACTTAACTATATTTTAGTGGAAGATTGAAAGATCCTGTTAGGATAACAACTAGTTGATTGACGAGGAACCCGAAGTGACAATTGATGGGGATTACCGAAGCAAGCTAATCACCTATAACCAGGTTTGATTTATTCTAATTTTCAATCTCTTGATTTTTATTTGTTTCCTTGTTATATTTTATTATTTCTTTAAAACTTCTTTTTATTATGTTTTCACACTATAACTAATTTAAAGTACTAATTAGATCTTTTGGTGTTCAAGTTAAAATCAATCTAGCACTATCCTCCCTTGAGTATGATCCTTGGAGTACTCACCTACTCTGTTGTACCTATATTACAACTGGACTCGTATACTTGTGGATATCACCTCTTCGATAGATCTTTTACTGCAGTATTCACACTCTGGACGTTTGTACGTCTAAAGGAAGTCATTCTCCGAATTGGATTCAATTTGAGTCCAAGTCTTCGTTATTTAGTGTTTTCATAATTTCCCTTTACACTCTTAACCCAAACAACGATATCTCAACAACTGTTAAAGGATTTCGTAGATCCAAGCACATCAAGAGTCTCAAACAGATCAATTTCTATATTTTGTTCTTTTAATTTAATTTGTGTTCTTGCATGGTTAATTTAATTTTAAGGAAGATGATTATTGAATCGATGAGTGGCTAAGTCCTTTAGGTATATTAACAGAAGAATGAGGGTTTCCCATACAAATTAGTTGGTATAAATTTATGTGTGCTTAAACCCTAGGATTGACGACCATAGGAAGTAATCTAGGTTAAACAAGGTTGAGAGATAAGTTTCCTGAGTAAATCATGATTTATCCCAGTCAAGAAAGTGAGGTAGAGAGATAAGTGACTACTAGTTAACTAATTAATTAGTAGAGGCCGATTGGTAATACTGGTTAGTTAATAACTAATTCACAAATAAAACTCGAATTCTGAAGTTAATTGCAAACACTGAAGCAAATTAATATTCTTCTTGTTATTCAAGCGTTTTTTGTTTGTCATCTTTGTTTTATTAATTTAGTTTTTCCATTTTGACCTTAATTGCTAGCATTGATCACTGTAATAATTTTTTTTTAGTGATTACTATTTAGACCTGCTACTACAGATGATATTTTTAGATTTAATCCAGCCTCCCTTGGCTATGATCCTCGAAATACTTATCGATGTTCCATTGTAACACAACACTGTATTACAATTTGACCTGTTCACTTGCAGATACTACACCTTAATTATATATATTTTATTTGTACGATTTTTACTCTAAATGTTCGCATGTTTTGAGGCGGTCAAGTTGTTGGTGTCATTGCCGGAGAGGTTTTGACATTAAATTTAAATTTATTTTATGTAATTAGTTGGATAAATAGGAAAACTAAAAATTATAGATATGATTTTTACTTTATTTTATTTTTTTGTTTTTAATTTTGTTTGTTGATTTTATTCTCTTTCTCTAATTTCAATTTATTTTCGTTTCTCATTTTCATTCCCATTTAGGAGAAAACTACATTCATTTCCAAATGATTTCACTTATCCATTTTCATTTTCATTTTGGAGAAAATCATTTCCAAATGTTTCCTATTTCCTCCTTTTGCTATTTCTGTTCATTTGATTCAACATGCAACTCATTTCTAGTTTCAATGAGCTAGTAAAGGGACCAAACGGATATATGCAATTGAGCCTCAAATAATTTATTATTAAGTCCCAAATTTTAACCTATTAATTATAAACTTATTTAGTCACTAAGTCAATTCAGTATAGTATTGTGACTAAGCTCTCCTCAATGGCATACAATTACGAAAGCAAGTTGATCAATGAGTTACCCTCATAAGTGTGTTACCCTCATAGGATATCCTTAGCCTCTTTGGGATAATATTTGTTCTCCCAATATGATCCTATTTTATCTCATCACTATGATTCAATCTTCCTTCATTAAAAGTCAATCAATATCAAATAGTGATCAAGTCATCCATCACAAAGACGAACAACTCGTGGCTACGTTTACTTTTAATCAACTATGTAATGTCAATGAGAGGATACCATTTACCCATGTCCCAAGCTATGAATTGCTGGAAAAATATGGTTTGAAAACGGTTTTCTTGCACAGTGAAAATTTAGATTTTTGAAAACTAACCGAGTTTGTGATATTTATAGCAATAAACCTTAGACTAAAATCGTACTTGCGTTTTCGAATGAATGAATCCTTGATGTTTTCTAGCTTTCAACCAAACGATCTTCTCCGTTGTTCTTATACCATGAACTGCTTCAAGTGTGGGCTTAAACCAATTGAATCAAAACACGGAACTAGGAATTTTTTTCCTTTTAGGGTAAAAATGAAAATTCTCTCTTCTTTAATAGAAACCTGTAGAATTGTTATTCTGGAAAAATATACTTAATAGTTGAGAATAAATACTCTCTATTTTTTTAGTAGAGTAACAATTGGCCATCTCCCAGCGTACTATCTTCGAGAGTGAGAATACTACAACTAAATATATGAATTAAGGCGGTGTCCGCAGGTGTACGAGTCAGGTTGTAATATATTTTTGTACGACATACAGGAAATACTTCGAGGATCGTACCCAAAGGAGGCTTGATTAAACTAATATTAATTCCTACACTAACAGGTTTAATTAGTAATTTAACCAAAATATATTACGATGTTTCATAAAGTACTAATAAAAAGGAATTTTTAAGAAAGCATCTAAAATATCAACAGAAACAAATTGTAAATATTATCATATCTAAAGGTAGAAGACTAACTCGTTTCAGTGTTCATAGTTAACTTCTATTTCAAGTTCTATCCAATCATCTAATCATTAACCTAGCAGGGTCTCTCGGCCTTCCACTAACTTAATGAGTCAACAACCATTACTTATCTCTCGATGTCACAGGTTAGACCAGGTCAGGGTAAGGTTTTCATGGTAAACTACACATATTTCAAGTTCATATCTACCTACGTAATATCCTAGGGTCGTCAAGCCTAAGGTTTAAATGCTTCCTATACCAACCAACTGATCAGCGAAGAAACCCTACATAGTCATCAACTAATCCCACATCCACTCATTAATCTTCCTAAAGGTTTAGTTACTCATGGATCTAACTAACATCATAGACTTGACTTGAGACATAAGCATATTGCAAAATCAAATAATGAGATAAGAAAGATCGTGAATATTTATTGAAACTTGAAGCGCAATCCTTGACAAAGTTTGATTAATTCACAACTCGTGTCTCATAAGAACAAAACAAAAACTAGAGTAAAAACTAAAAACCTAAAAAATTAGAAAACAAGTGAAAATAAAAGGGAGGCAAAAGCTTCTTAAATGGTTCTGAGCAATGGTATTTATAGGCCTAGGTTAGCAGCCTCATGTTGACCAAAATGGCTGACTAAACTTCATTTAATTGTTTCATATGAACAAAAACACCCTTTCTTCATTATGTGTAACTTGACGTCAAATGTAGTCGTAATTTCGGGTTATTTTTGCACTTAAGGAGATTTTTGTAGCCATTTTTAGTTTTGATTATTACGTTTTTAGTATGTAGTATTTAGGATTAAAATTTAGTAAAAATAAGTGTTTTTTTATCACATTTTGTGAATGTTGTGACTTATTAGGCCGACACGAGCCTTAGGTAGTTCTCATTTGTGTAATTAAGTGTGTAGATTGATGATTTATAGGCCCAATTAATATAGGAGTAAGGGACGAGTGATGCACAAGCTTCCCGAGTCGTTAAAGCTCGACACAAACCAAGGGAGCCACAAATTGCTTGTTGTGTCACACCATAGATCTTGAATGGTGCGACATAGCCCAAACGTGGTACCCAAGTACTTTCAAGGCTATTTTCATTCGTACAATCAACTTTATATGAAGACCTAGGATGCATCAAAGAGCTAACCTGGGTTGCAAACACTCCTATAAATAAAACCTTAAGGGTTTGATCTAACAAAGTCACCTTAGATGCATCCAAAAACCCTAGTAGTTTAAGAGTAGGATTACATTTAATTTTCTTTCGATTTTCATAAACTCTTTTTTCTTTCCTCTTGGAATTGGTTTCCATCTAAGAGTTATTTTATTTAATTGAAGTATTTAAGTTTATTTCCTTTCACAACCGACAACATTCGTTATTCTAATCGAGAGATTATCTACTTCGTTCTCCAATCGAAATCAATTCCAGGATTATTCTAATCTCGTTTCTCTTTCAATTTATTTGTGTTGATTACATGTTTATTTCAATTAATATTAAGATTATGAATAACATGAAGGCTAAATCCCTTAAGGGAGATTAACGAGTGGATGGGGGTGATTAATAAAGGATTTAGGGTTTCTCGATAGGATTTGTTCGTTTAAATTATGTGTTCCTAAAACCTAGCCTTGACAACCCTAGGAATTAATCATAGGCTAAACGAGGTCAGGAGATAAGTTTTACTGAGTAAATCGTAGTTTATCTTGATTAAAAAGGTCAGGTTGGGAGATAAGCGAGTATCAACCAATTGACTAGTCACTTAAAGGCCGAAAGGTTATAATTGGTTAGTTGATAGCTAATCCATTTGAAAACCCTAATTCAAAGTTAGTTACAGCCCCTGAAATGAGTTAATCTTCCTTATTGGTTTTATTGATTTAGTTTTCTATTTATTTTATTTATTTAATTTCTTATATTCATCTATTTTATGGTTTTTCGTAATATATGATTTAATTCTTACTGTTTAGACTTATTATTGTAAAGAGATTTTCATTAGATTTATCTCATTCATCCTGGGGTACGACCTTTGGAATACTTCTTGTGTTCTGTTGTACACAAATGCTACATTACAATTTGACTCGTATACTTGCTGACACCATCGTTTTAATTTCTTATACTTTTTGTGTGATATTTTTACTATAAACAATAACACGTTTATAGGCGGTTTAATTTCCTTTTTTTTAATTTCTTTTTTATTTTTTCAGGTTGTTTTTGACCTAAAGCTCTGGCAACCCAATCGAACCACATCCAAATCTAGAGCAATTAATCAGGCACAATTGTTAATTAATTAACATCGATCCACCTAGGGTAATTAATTTACCCTGGGAAAATTCATTTTTTGATGATCCACGAGAGCAATAAGAATATATTCAAGAAGAAGTCCCAATGGATCAGTGGATGTTGCGTGAGTATGCTTACTTACACTAGATGCGATGCACGAAAGCATCAAAAGGCCGACAATTAAAGCTAATAATTTTAAAATAAAGACAACCACGATTTAGATAATCCAAAAAACATTACAATTCAAGGGAAACATGGTGGAAGGCCCTCATTAACACTTGAAGCGGTTTCTTCAACTCTGCGACACCTTCAAGTACAACGGGGTATCCGATGATGCTGTGCATCTTAGGTGATTCTCGTTCTATTTATGTGAAAACGTAAACGGTTGGTTAGATTCGTTAGAACCAGGTTCCATTACCACGTGGAATGATCTAGCGGAAAATTTTCTTTATAAATTGTTTTCGATTAGTAGAACCATTTAGCTCAGGTGAGAAATCGCCTATTTTAAGCAACACGAAGGTGAATCCCTATACAAGACGTGGGAATGTTTCAAGTCAATGTTAAGTGCCCACACCATGGACTGGAAGCTTGGATCCATATCCAAATATTCTACAATGACGATGAAGGCAACATTAGATCCAACCTAGATAGAGCCGCCGAAGGATCTCTCATTTTCCACACTTACAAACGAGCTTATAAAATCATTGATGATATGACTATGAATTCGTATATGTGGCCCAATGAAAGATTCATGTATAAATCAAAGCTTCCAACGGTAAAAGTTGTGAATAAAGATGACCGATATCCTAAAATTTTGGAAAAGCTTAACCGTGTGGAGTTGGCTTTCAAACCAACGAGAGAGGAGCCACGTATTGAAAACCAATCAAAGGAGACGAGCTACACCAGTAATAGGGGTTGAGATCCTTATTCGAACACCTACAATCTCATTTGGATGGATCATTTGAACCTTAATTGGGGAGGCAACCAAGGAGGAGCAAAGTAAGCATAAAATCGATAAAACCCTCCCTACAAACCTCCACCATTGCAACAAAGATCCGTGGGCATGACCATGTTGCATGTGGTAAACATATCGATCAATTAGAGAGGGAGATACAAACAATGAAAATGGACATTCAACAAGTCCAAGCCATAAGTGGATGTCTCAAATCCTGAATGGACATCCTTTATGACCAAATGAGCCAATTAATGACGATGATTCAAAATTTACATGGTTAAAGTCTCCCCAGTAACACGGAAAACAATTCTTAAAGAGCTGGGAAGTAACATGTAAAGGTGATCGCCTTGAGATCAGGGAAGACACTTGAAAAGCCGAACAAGCCCACCATAAAAAGTAGAAGGTTCTCGAAACGGTCAACGAACCCAAGGAGGAGAAACCTGAGCACGAGAAGCTTATCGAGGAAATAACCAAATCGGTGTCTAATCCAGTCATCGCAAATCTGAGCACAACAAAAGTACCATTCCTGATGAGACTACAGGACAAAAAAAAGGGATGAGGCAGATTTTGTAAGTTTTCTTAATTTATTGAAATCCCTCAATTTCAACTTACCGCTCCTTCAACTTATCGATAAAATTATGAAATGACATAAAAAGATGAAAACTGGCGATAAAATTGACATTGACGCCTCATGTAGCATGCTAATTGTGAAAAGATATCCCCGAAATTAAAAGATCCTGGTAGTTTTACGATTAGCCTACCATTAATCTTAGTGGTAGTTTAAGTACATTTCGGCACTTAACGAGCTTATTTTCTTGGTATTTTATAATTAATTATTGCATTTTTAGTAGTAGTAGGTTAGGATCTAAACTTTAATAAAATAAGTATTTTTACACATTTTCTACTATTTCAAGGACCTACAAGGCCGACTCAGGCCTCGTGAGTGACTAATGGGATATTAAATGTGTAGGATGTCAATTTAGGTCCAAGAATACAGGGGATGATGATAAGACGGCTAGACAAGGGAGCCTGCTAGCAAATGAAGATGCCAAGGTCGGGAAGCACTTAATGTTGTGACAAGGATTTTTCTTTTGTAAGGACGACGCGATGATTATGGGAAACTATTCACAGTGACGACGTTATGACAATGAACCGTTCCACGTCATGACGACGGCAGGTCAAAATATGGTTGATTCTTTCCACACCACTCTTGGGTTATTTCCATATTTGGAACCTAACATTTATCATAATATTGTATTAATTGGTATCTATGTGTATCTAGGGTTGAGTGGTCACCAAGTAGCCTGTTGACTATATAAGCAACCTCAGGGTCACTGGAATTGGTGTGCAAACTTAGACAAACAGATTTTCTTATTTAGTTTTCTTTGTATCTTAATTTCATGTTTGCTTAGTCGGAACGCTTCTATTCTGATGTGAAGACAATTGTAAGTGAAGATTGCATCGGAGTCGTGCCTTAATATATTATTCATGAGCATTCTCTTATCTCTTTTATGTCATTCTTTTATATATATTTCATTGATTTGTCCAATTAATCATTGTATGGATATTGGAATAGATTATTGTGTTTCTCCTGTCTAGTATTGTTCGATTAATAAAATGATTTATCTGAAATTGGCTATTTTATTAAAGAGTATTTAGTATATCAGAAAGTGATGCCCCTAATAGAATATCTAGACAGGTGAGACCAGAAGAGTATCCTGTCATGTATAACTTGTGCCAAGCGGTGAGACCAGAAGGGTATCCGTATTCCTAGGAAGAGACCAGAAGGGTGACTTAGGTGGTAATCCTTAGTGAAGATGAGACCATAAGGGTATTCTTAACAAAAGGTTATAAATAACCCAATCTAGGATAATTAATTATTTAATTAGATAACTAGGGATTCAATTGGTCATAGGTTAGAGGCTCGCATTGTCAACACTAGGAATAGGAAATTCCATTAGGTTAATTTAGGGTAATTAATTTAAGTAGTATAGTTAAAATATTAATTTGGATTCATACTACTAATTCATGACCCGATTATATTAGCAATTATTTTTTGTAATTAATTTAATAATAATTTTTGCAATCTGCAATCCTTTGGGTATGACCATCGGAATACTTACCAGTGTTTCGTTGTAAAATTTACTATTATAATTTGACTCGTACGCTTGCTAACACCGCCAATTTAATTATATATATTTTTGGTGTGATATTTATTCTATAAACAATAACATGTTTATAGGCGGCCAAGTTGTTGGCGTCGTTGTAGAGGATTGCGATGGTTAAATTTTTGTTAGATTGATTACTGTAAAATAATATTAATCGAAAGACAAACGAGCTGGATAGTGTTCTAATTTTTTTGTACATACTTAAATATTTTTATTTTAAATTTTTAGTTAATTAAATATTTTTATTTTTAATATTTTTTACATTGTTGATTAGCTGGTCTAATCACGGATGAAGGTGATTACATATGGTATAAAGATGAAATGACTTCTTGGGACAACAAATGGAACTACCTGACGAGCTGGTCGAATGGAGATTTGACAAACCAATGAAGTCAAGACGAAGTATACGAGGAAGGAGTATACGATCAAACGGAGATTATGTAGAACCAAAGGACATTTATGATAAAGTTGCTCCAACGAAGAAACGAAACAAATAATCCTTTGGAAGAGGTTGTGCATGATGTTCTTAATTTCTTCGGTAATTTGCATGAAACATTATCGTGTGAAGCACTGGAGCAACCTCTTTCCGCACATTTCAAACTATTGGATAAGAAAGATGAACAATTGGAGGATATGATTTCGTTCATGATCGAGCAAGTCCAACAAACTTACGAAGTAAAGACTCCATTGGAAGATGTCATACATGATGCCTCCAATTTCGATCCGAAGGACAAATGTATCACCGACAACCATCCGGAATCAAATCTTGAAAGTCAACAAGAGTTTGGATTTGGATAAGGGAACGAATTGAATATAACCAAATTTGTCCCCAATCAAATTAACATAGACATAGATCTAGTAAATGTAACATTAACCACTAACTTGTAGCCTAAACTGATTATGAGTAAAGGTACGAACGTGCCGACACAACTTCTAGCCATAGAAGAAGAAATGCCACCCGAATAAGTCGATAAGTTCATATCAGTCTCATTCGACGACGATGGAAAAACTCAGGTTGATATCTCCTCACGCGACTGAGGTGAAAATGCCTAAGGTAATAATACCCTAGAAATCCATTTGGGGTTCGCTCAGATTTGGAGTTAAAAGGCTCGTGATATTGATGTCACACTGGCCGAAGATAAGGAGATATCATTGGAATCGATGAAGGCTCTGGTTTAGATTTATAGATAATGGAACAAATGACGAATCAAAGTGTCAAGGACTAGTCTTTGGGGACGATACAGGTCATTGCAACTCCAAAAAAAGACTTCGCTTTTAAATTTTATTTGATTTTAATTTAATTTTTTTGTTTTTATTGTTAGTTATATTTTAAGATTTATATTTTCAATTTGATGCTAGAATTGGATGAAAATAGGTTTTTGGGAGCAACAGAGGAACTAGATGTTAGTTGGGGGCAAGTATGGACAACCAGAGGCTTTTGGCAATCATTGGAAAGGCCAAACCAAAACCATGTCAACACACAGCAATCCCATGGCACGAAATAACCACTTTGACCCAAAAATATATAATTTTTATGTCATGTTGCGCCATCCATTAGCTATGGCATGACAAACCCTTGAAGGAAGCAAGAATAGGGGAAAAACTAGTGTTGTGTCGCGCCATGCGTACGCTATGGTGCAACATGCTGGTCATTTCTTAAAATTTTCCATCTGTGTTTCAGTGCAATCTTCAAATATATTCTCCAAGTTTGCATGACAAGTTTATATGTTATCCATAGAAGCCATAAAAAGCAACTACGCAACCCTTCATGACCCTATTCTTCAAGATTCTGCAAATTCTCTGCTTTTCACTTGTTCCATGGTCCTAAAACAATAAGGAACAAATTTTCAAATGCTAAATCGAAAGCTGATAATTCAAAAAACTTCGTGAAAGGGAGCTTGGAATTCATCTTCAAACCATTTGACTAAAATCTCCTTTTCAAGTGAAAGGTTTCGAGTCCTTATTTTTTGTAAACAATGAAACTAGGGAGATACTTCAGTTCCATAGATGGGAGAAAAAATTTTCAATTTCAAAAGAACGAGCCTGTATGCCAATCGTCAAAGAATTTTATGATGCCTTAAGAAAGATCGATACAACTCAAAAATTGGATGTACCATGATTGCAACTCTTTGTTCAAGGGACAGAATTTGCAATCTCACCTCCCGAGACAGTTAGGAACCAATGGGATAATTTGAGCGCTACTTGCCACAAATGAATTATCTAATATAAGAACCGAACATAAAACACTTGGTGGGAAATCAGAAATGAAAGACAACCATCAAAACAAAACCATAACTTGGTGAGAATGTGTTACCAGATACGGAATGGATAGTTCAATTGATGCAAGAAGTGGGACCAATCTAAAAGGACTATGCAAAGAATCGGTTTAAGGCTGCCGCAATTCCAAGTAGCCAAATACGAGGCCACAGGTCTAAATCCAGTATGGTAAAGGAAGAAGAAGATCCAGAGAAAAACCTAGAAGAAGATCCCGAAGAAAATCCGGATCTATATGGCAACCCAAGCAAAGCTGACAAAGAGCCAATACCTGATTCCAACTAATTGTAAACATTTTCAATTTTTATTTTGGATTTATATTTTAAATACTTATTCTATTTTTGCTTGATTTTTATTTTTATTTAGTTTAATTAGGATTTATAAATATATGTATATTGTATGTCTAGTTTTTCTTTGTAGGAACCCCATATTTTTTACGACACTACAATATGGAGCCGAAATTGCAAGGAGGAGTAGTCCCGCCAATTGTTTTGAATGTACCACGCCAATCAGATAACATATTTCGTTTATCTTTTATTACACATTAGGGACAATGTGTCGAACAAACTGTAGGGCTAACTTAGGAATAATTTTAATTTTTTATGTTATTTTTCTTTGTTTTTAGTATTTTATAAATTTTTATTATGTGTTTTCCATGAGCTTGAGCTTGTAGAAATACAAGTGATTAGTTAGGAGCATGTTAATAGGGTTATGTGAATAAACTATAAATTTAGTTTGATACTAATTTAATCTAAATTTTCTAATTTTAGACTAAATTCAATTTATTACACTGTGAATAGATTTAAAATGTTAAGTATACTACATGATAAATAGATACGTAAATAACATGCATGTTTAATTGAATTACAGGTTGTAGAAATTCATAGACTTGGTCGATTTAATCCATGTAATGAATTACCTAGGGATGACCTAAGGCATTTTTTATTAGATAATTTCTTGAACCGAAAAGCTATCCCATAAATATTTTCCCTAGAACTTTATTTTGAACCTAAATCCATTTTCTTTATGAACAAGAAACGAAACCATAAGCCTAACAAAAAATCTATTTGATCCTTTATTTCTTGGTCCTTGTGTCGTGGGCCAAAGTGTAAAGCCCGTAGAGGTCTATCAATTAAATGGGGATCATTTAGCCCAAGAGAACTGGCCCGATTCAAAGAGTTAGAGGAGAAGCCTGTCAGATTGAAGCCTGAGTGGCCCAATGATGCATATATGGAAACATAGGCTACCTTGGTAAATATGGGAACTAATCTTAGAAGGCTGATAGGAATCATATCTTGTAAAGATTATATTAGATTTGCTATTGTAATCTTGTAAATCCCTTTGTTTAGGGGATAGACTTAATCTCATCCATCGATGTAATTTAACCTAGACTGTCGATTTTGGAGGAGCTAAACTATAAACAGAGAGCCTCCCCCTCACTTGTAAATCATCCATTGCATCTTGAATTCCTAAGAATAGTAGAATTCTTGGAGAGCTTTTACTCAAACACCTCTCATGCATTATTTTCTGTGGCTTTTTATTCTTTTGTACTTTCTTTTGGCTAAGTTGCTTCCGCTATACAAATTGGTGCCTTGGAGGAATTCTTTGTTAATCCTCAATGTTTGGTGGTTAGGCTGACTTAGGCATGTTTGGAACAAACGGATCGCCTAAGGCCACACGGAACATGGGACGAAAGTTCTAGCCCCGTGATAGTTGGTATCCAAGCTTAGGTTTGGGATGGCACTGTTGGGATGTCGAAAGAAGTTTTCAATCAAAATGATTCAATGGAGACCCGTAGAAGGGCCAAAAAAATCAATCAATCGAAAGATATGTTGTTAGCTTTAGAGGATTGAGTCACCACTCTCGAGGAGTCCATGGGGACGTCAAGGAGAGGATTGATGATGTCAATGATAGAATCACCGATGGGTTGCAATCAATGAAGAAGCAACTCAGAGAATATGTGTGGGATTCTATTGGTTCCTTAGAGAACAAGCAGGCAAGAAAGGATGATGCTCTCGAGGCTATAGTGACAGCTTTGAAGGAAGAGATCTATGAGTTTAAGGGGTAGCTCAAGATTTTCAAGGCTGCCTTAGGTAATAGAATGTTGGCTTCGAGGCCGAAACAACAACTAATGGATGTGCCCAAACCGAAATCGTTCAAGGGGGCAAGGTTCGCAAGCAAAGTGGACAACTTTCTTTAGGCAATGGAGCAATACTTCCAAGCGATGAACATCGAGGACAATGCTACTAAGGTAAATATTTTTGTTATGTATTTTATTGGTGTTGCGGTGGCATCGTAGGTCCACATATGTGAGATGTAGTGGGACTGAGATTGGGAGTTGGATGGAGTTTCAAAAGGAATTCAAGGCATAGTTTTACCTAGAGTATGCCGAGAACGAAGCTCGAGCAAAGTTGTGACAACTTACGCAACGGGCACGGTTAGGTAGTCTGTGCTGGAGTTTAGTGAACTCATGCTCCAGATTTCTGATTTGAGCGAGAAGGAATCATTTTTCTCCTTCACGGATGGGTTGAAACCATGGGCAAAGCAAGAGTTGCAATACAGAGGAGTTCAAGAACTTACCAAAGCCATGATGGTAGCGGAATCCTTAGTAGAACTTGTTCCAATACGAGACAGGTTCGAGTCTTCCAAGCTCAATGGGAAGCAAAATAGTGGGGAAGACCATGAGGAAGATAAAGAGGGACATAGTGATGATAGAAACGATAGTAGTAGCGATGGTGGTAATGGGAAACCACGAAATGGGAAATGGAGCCCAATAGCCCAAAAGATAAGAGGAGCAAGATGAGATGCTAAATTTGTAAAGAACCGCATATGAAGAAAAACTGCCCACAGGTATCTTCATTTTTGGCTATCAAGGGAAATGGTGAGCCGAAGGAAACGAAGCCTATTGAGAAAAAGACATCGATGATTAATTCAATGGTACTTACTCCTACAAAGAGGAATGGCAAGGAAGGGTTGATGCTTGTAGACATCAACATTGTAGGCCAAAAGAGGAGTGCTCTTGTTGATATGGGAGCATTAGATTTTATTCATATCGGGAAAATCTATGAGGAAACTTGGTCTCTTGATTAGGAAATCGAATAAGAAGATCAAGACAGTAAATTCTGAGGAGGTTCGAATTGTGGGAGTAACTTGAAACATGAAGCAACAAATCGGCGAATGGAAAGGAAAGGAAGAATTTGAAGTAATCCAGTTAGATTATTATGATTTTGTGCTTAGCTTAAACTTCCATGATAGGATTTAGGTTGTTCTATTTCCATGGGCCGATCAAATTCATATCGTTACTAGTCCGTTATCATGAATCGTTGTACCAATGGATATAGATATGAAGGTTGGGACCAGAGTGTTTTCGTTAATCCAACTAGTTGGGGATGTTTTGTATAGGAGGAAGATTGACTCGATAGAATGGAGTACTACGAAAGCCTCTTCGAAAATATTAGTGGCATATGAGACCGATGTGAGACCTATAGAGTCGACTATGGAGCTAACACCTTTGGGTAAGGGGCATTGTGTATCGAACTTCGAGATAAAAGTAGCAATGTAAAAATAGTAGGGACGAGTAAATGCTACGAGTAAGGTACATTTCGAACACTTTGGTAGTGTTTTTAAATTTGACTTGTAACACTCCTAACCCATCTCCATTGCCAGATTAGGGTTACGGAGCATTACCATACAATTGGAAACATTTAATCATCATATCATTCAACATGTTATTAATATCATAAACCATTCACACACATGCATATTTTCCCTAAATCAAGCCCTCAAGGCCCTAAAAATAGCTTTAGAACAATTCGGGACTAATTTGAGATAATTTGGAAACTTTAGGAAAAACATGCAAAAATTTCAAAATAGGGGTCACACAACTGTTCTATGTCACATAGCTGTGTCTCAGCCCGTGTAACTTTCAAAATTTCAAAATAGGCCTCAAATGTCTATGTCACATGCCCATATTCCCAACCGTGTAACTTTCAAACTAAGGACACATAGCTGTGTCTCAGCCCGTGTCCTTACCCATGTAACTCACTAAGTAAGGTCACACGACCGTGTCACACACCCGGGTGCCAGGCCGTGTAACTTTCTGAATTTCCCCATACGCCTGTCTGACAGGCTGTGTAACTTACTGAATTGAACCTTAAAAAATGCCTAGATGACATACGGTTGTGTTGCCAAGCCGTGTGCCTCACATGACAGGCACACGGCTAAGTCACACGCCTGTGTCTCAGGCCGTATGAACCCAAAATTTACCTAAAATCAAGTTATTTCAAACCATTTCATGCATAACATTTCAACCCAATTTAATCACACTTTAAAGGAACCTAGACATAACCTAATTATATATGAAAATGCTAATTCAAGATATTAATTCAACTAAACAATATGCTATTCAAAGGCACCAAATTTCATCAAAACATTTCTAACCAAAGCAAAGAAATTTAACAATATTTCAAACACAAACTTAGTTCTTCTAACTACCATCATATAACAATCAACTTAACCATTCACATTTTTACTTCAAACATACCATATAAGAGCTTATATTTCAAGTGCTTAAAATAACCAAAAGACTTAAACTTGTCAAAGCATTTAAAATCCATCAAACAAAACTTAAGCTCAAAAGCATATTTGAGCCAAAATGATCATTTACACATTCATAAACTATTACTACACAAAGTCCTTGCAATCCACCACAAATAAGAGCTACACATTTCCTTACATTAGACTGGTCAGCTGACTTCTCTTGCCATTTTCATAATTTACAGAATAACGCTCAATCGAGCTAGATCCAAAACATTGACCATTTTGCAATGCTTCTTTCACAAGCTAACAAGGGTCTGGAACTTATGCAAGTCCTCATCCATCGCTATAATTCATTCATCAGAGAAGAACATTTAGTCATTTCACTAGTTCTCGATGTTGCTCACACAAGTTGTTGAGAATTTGCAACTTATGCAGAAGTCTTAGCCATCGGAACGATCCATTTCTTCAAAACAGAATATTTAATCTTTTCATCACATTACATTCTGACCCAGCACCAAATCATATTAATATTTCATAACTTAAATATATATAATTTAGAAGTACGACCTTACCAGGCTAATTTGTAATAACATTAAAAATATAGGGACTACTCCGCTAACTTGTACTTTCCTCGATTATCAACACATTTGTGATCAATTAAGGCTTCAATTGAAAAAATATGAAAACCCTAGGTTTCCTTGGCTACGGCGTGAGGAAGATGGTGAGATTGCAAAAAAAAACCATCTTTCTTTAGTTTAATTTAATATATATACTATGGCATTTTTGTAATTTTGACAACTTTCGCAATTAACTTTAATTAACCTATGTTTAAGCCTAATTAAGTCATTCACTTGTCCAAATAATTATTCAATTTCAATAAATAAATTCCCATGGGTTATATTACCCCTTTAGCCCCTTTAATTTAACTACTCAACTTTTGTAGTTTTTGTGATTCAATCTTTTTTACTTATTAAACTATCTAAACGAAAAAAATTTCCAACCACAATTTAAATGACCCTAAAGACCTCGTAAATATATTAATTAAATAATTTTTACGAAATTTTTACGTCAGAATTATGGTCTGGAAACCACTATTTCTAACACCACAGAAAAATAGGCTATTACATGACTTGTTGGCTCAGCAAGAACATAGGAGCCCTTTCAAAGCTCTTAAGCAAGGAGGTCAATGGACTGTGGGCAATTCGAAGCCAAGTGTTGTGAATCAAGAGGATTCTGTTAGAAACGAGTCATAATATGGGCAACAGAGAGTCATGACTTCTCGCCAACGAGATGTACCAACGAGTGCAACAATTCAAGTTAAAAGGCTAAAAAAGCAGAGGTGAAGGTTCTGAAGGAAGGGACGACTCGATAGCAAGACTAGTCGGGAAATATCCAAGGCAACGAGAGAGTTCCAAGGCGAATCAAGTCAGTTCCATTTTGAAGGCGCAACGAGGACGTTACGAGAATGGGTGGGGGAGAATGTCACAGGCCAAAGTTCAAAGCCTGTGACCATCGCACAAGATGCGTCCCATAGAGGTTTATCAATTAAATTGAGATCATTTAGCCCACAAGAACTGGCACGATTCAAAAAGATATTGGAGAAGACTATCAGATTGAAGCCTGAGTGGCCCAATGATGCAGATATGGAAACATAGGCTACCTTGGTAAATATGGGAACTAATCTTAGAAGATTGATATGAATCATATCTTGTAAAGATTAGATTAGATTTGATATTGTAATCTTGTAAATCCTTTGATTTAGAGGATAGGCTTAATCACATCCATCAATGTAACTTAATCTAGATCGTCGATTTTGGATGAGCTCAACTATAAATAGAGAGCCTCCCCATCACTTGTAAATTATCCATTGTATCTTGAATTCTTAAGAATAATAGAATTCTTGGAGAGCATTTACTCAAATACCTCTCGTGCATTATCTTTTTGGCTTTTTATTTTTTTTGTGCTTTCTTTTGGCTAAGTTGCTTCTGCTATACAAATCGTTGCCTTGGAGGAATTCTTTTTTTAATACTCAATTGCTTGGTGGTTAGGCTGACTTAGGCCGCACGGAATGTGAGACGAAAGTTCTAGCCCCGTGACACTTGCACAAATTTAGACGTTCGACCATGGATATTGATGGATTAGATAGCGACATCTCGATGGTTTCGAAAGAGAAAAAAAATAAGTAAACTAAAGAATTGTATGGTATAGTGCGTATAAGAATTCTTGAGCTTTTAAAAAAATAAGGCAAAATTCCAATTAAGAAAATATTGATGAAAAAATATAAAAGCAAAGTGAGTTGAAGAAAAAGTACACTAACATTTTTTTCGAAAAAACAAAAAAATAATACGAGCTCAAATGATTGTACTCATGAATATTATACTAGGCCTTAGTAATGGATAAATAAGGAAGGTGAGTGAAGTAGATATAAGGTGGTGAGTTTATTTGACTATTGAAGGAGTATAGGGGACAATATAATATGCCAAACTACGTTCGTGCTTAGTCGTTTTATCGAGCCTATTCTTTGAATTCTGAACCAACCTAAGCCGCAGAATGTTAAAAGCTGAAAAGTCCTAAGTGACTTAGGTAGTGCTCTATATGGATGACAGTTATGCCAAGTTTTGATATTTTTCCCATTTATATTCATTTGAACATAATTATATATTTATATATATCTGTTTTGATGGATACTTATACTTAATATTCTTTTATTTGTTTACTTTGTAATTTAGTGAACTAACTTTGTCTAATTTTAGAAATTATAAGTCAATTGTATATCATTCTAGAGTTATATGTTTACCTACATTATCTTGTTAATATTTTTCTATTCGATTTAATGTATCATACTAGCTCAAGTACATTTTATCTTTTACATGTTTATTTCTTCTTTTCAGTTGTTTTAATTTCATTTGTTTTACTTTTATTTTTGTTTAACTTTCTTGAAGACAAGCAAGGACTCAAGTATGGGGGTATTTGACCTATGACCAATAGTAGTGGTAATTTAAGTACATTTCGGTATTTGACGAGCTTGTTTTCTTGCATTTTATAATTAATTATTACATTTTCAATAGTAGTAGGTTAGGATCTAAATATTAATAAAAATAAGTTTTTTTTACACATTTTCTGCTATTTCGATAACCCGTCCGACTCGAGCCTCATGAGTCACTAATGGCCTATTTAAGTATATAGGATGGCAATTCAGGTCCAAGAATACAAGGGATGATGATAGGGCCACGAGTCAAGGGAGCCCAATAGCATAACGAACCTGCCAAGGTCGGGAAAGCACTTGACGTCATGACGAGGAGTTTCCTCTCGTCATAACGACGTAATGATTATAGGAAAGTAATCACGATGGCGACGTTGTGACAAGAAGCCTTTCCATGTCACATTGACGCAACAATGGCAGGTCAAAATATGATTGATTCTTTCCACGACACTCTTGGGATATTTCTATATTCGGACCCTATCATTTATAATAATATTGTATTAATTGGTATCTCAGTGTATCTAGGGTTGAGTGGTCACCAAGTACCCTGTTGTCTATATAAGCAACCTTAGGGTCACCGGAATTGGTGTGAAGACTTAGATGAACAATTTTTGTTATCCAGCTTTCTTTATATTTTATTTTCAAGTTTTCTTAGTTAGAACTTTTATATTCTTGTGCGAAGACAATTGCGAGCGAAGATTGCTTTGGAACCACACCTTAATATATTATTCATTAGCATTCTCTTATCTCTTCTATTCCATTATTTTATTTATATTTTGTTGATTTTTCCAATTAATAATTGTATGAATATTAGGATAGATTATTGTGTTCTACTCATATCTTGTATGATTTGATTAATAAAATGATTTATGTAAAATTAGTTATTTAGTCAAGAGTATGTAGTATATTAGGGAGTGATGTAATAGAATATCGAGACAGGTGAGACCAGAACGATATTCTTAAGTAACGGTGATAAAAAACTTAATCTAGGATAATTAGTTATTTAATTAGATAATTAGGGATTCAATTGGTCATAGGCTAGAGGCTTGCATTGTCTACACTAGGAATAGGAAATTCCTAAGGTTAATTTAGGGTAATTAATTAAATTAGTTTAATTAAAATATTAATTTGGATTCACACTACTAATTCGTGACTCGATTAGATTAGTAATTATTTTCTATAATTAATTTAATAATAGTTTCTCCAATCTGTAGTCTTTGGGTATTGACCGCCTCTGAACGTACTAACATCCAAAGTGTGAATACTGCAACTAAATGTATGGAATTGATGCAGTGTTCACAAGTATATGAGTCAAGTTGCAATATAGTTTGTTTACAACAAAACACTTGGTAGGTATTCTTAGGATCGTACCCAAGGGATTGAATTTTAGAAGAAACTGCTATTAAGTCAATTACCAAAAATAACTACTAGTGTACTTGAGTCACAAATTAGTAGTGTTAACATAAAAGCAGGATGATAATAATAACCAAATAAATTGAACTAAACCTAAATCTACTCCTAGGTTCAAGTATCAGCTTCTCCTATTCCTTGTTTGAGTGTGTGAATTCCTTCAGCCTAGATCCAATTGTTTTATTTAATTAAATATTGTTGTAGGGTTCTAAATAGTTGGTTACTAATTGACCTAGCAAGGCTTCTCAACTTTCGACTAACCTAACTAGGCAAAAAGAACTACTCACCTCTCAATGATATAGATCAGACAGGGGTAGGGTAAGGTTTTCACAGATAGGCAATACTAAATTCGGCTAATTTCACTGACATGGGTAGGGTAAGGTTTTCACAGATAGGCAAGACAGGGGTAGGGTAGGGTCGTCAAGCCTATGGTTTAAGTTATTCTTTCCCTAATCACTGATCTTCTAAGTAATGTTTGGTAAGTAATACCGATTTTAGTTTAATTCCTACCTAGATTACTTCCTAGGGTCGTCAATCCTATGGTTTGATTACACTCAACCAGATTTAACCAATCCGAATTAAACTCTACCTGTCAATATATTAATTAGATTAAAATAGTTAAAATATGTGAAATATGTATAAAGAAAAAATTGATTATAATCTTTACACAAACATTCAATTAACAATATTAAAGAAAAGAATATAAAGAATAGAATAAAGGAAGGAAATGCTCATGGGTTTATCAATGAAAGTGTAGCTCCGGAACAATCTCTGCTCGTGAAAGTCTCACTTCGGAATAGGATCTTTCGGTTACAAGAACATAAAATAAATTAAGTAAAAACTAAAAATGAAAATAAAAACCTACGATTGCCTCACCAAAATCCTTTAATGTCTTGTTCTAAGCGAGTATTTCTAGATCACATGTACTCTGACCTAACTAGATCAAGTAAGGACGACTGAGCATGTTAATTTAGGTTGTGTAGACGAAAATACCTTTTCTCATTAAATTGGCCTCGTCGCAGCTATGCAATGACACCATTAAGCTTATGTCGTGACATCAAAGGTAGTTTGCTTTATACTTGTCTTCAGGGCTATGTCGTGACACTGCCTAGCCTATGTCGCAACATCCTCGGTAGACTACTCCTTGGGTATCTTGTTTGCTTTGTTGTGACATCCCAGCTCCGTGTTGCAACATTGCGAGCAGTCCTCTATCTTTTTGCCGTCGAATTATGTCCTGCACACTTAATCAACATGTTAGTATTTCCTTAGTCCCAGATTGGCCTAAAAGGTTATAGAACACATAAAAATGCTCATTTTATTCGCTTGGTCCTAAGAATGGAAACTTAATAAAAAACTATATTAATTTTCTACAAAACCAGCTTGTTAAGTATAAAGTTGGACCTAATCAGCTACAATGAATTGTGCTAGATCAGGTATGGTCCTCGGAATACTTACAAGTGTTTCGTTGTAAACTTTACTATAGTACAATTTGACTCGTATGCTTGTAGACACTTCTGATTCAATGATATATCTTTTTGGTGTGATATTTAAACTATAAATGGTAACACGTTTATAGGCGGTCAATGATTCCAATTGAGATAAGGGATCAGCAGTTTAGCAAGGTCATTTACTATTTAAAGGCTAGCATAAATTTAATACCCCTATCGATCTACCAAACAATCATTCTAAAGAAGCTAAAGAACACCTAAATAACACTACAATTAGCCGATAGATCCTTGGTAAACCCAAAAGGTGTACTCGAGGATGTATTGGTCAAGGTACGAGGATTCATGGTCCCTGTCGACTTTGTAGTCCTCGACTTTGGGGAAATCGAGAAATCCCCATTCTGTTGGGTAAGCCATTTCTAGCCACTTCTAAATCGACAATCGATCTCGAACAAAATAAGCTAATTATAAAAATTAATGACAAAATAGAAGTGTTAAAATGTGGGCGCAAATTCCAAAAGTGAGGGATCATTAAGGTTGGAGTGTTATGCCTTATTCAATTTAACCCTTAACGGCCTCAATCGTAGGCATTCTTTCAGTTGTGTTGATGTAGATAAGTGTAATGCAAGATATCGGGACATATGGTGAGATTTCGATAAGAATGGAATCGATTGGAAGACCTACGATGGTTGTGAACGACAATTGAAGTCAATGGTGAACTTTAGAGTGTTGTCGGACAAGTCCAGTAACATACCATAGTTTTTTATAACTATTGAAGTTTAATTAAATTATACATATTGAAAATTAGTTTCAATTTTTCATTTTTAGTTAGATTTTAGATAAGTATTACATAATTACATGTTAGAATTAGAAGCAAACATATTTCAGGACACACTGGGACAAGGAAAAGCCAATTGGGGACAAAAATAGAAGAACAAAGGACTTCAACACATCCAGAAGGGCTAGAAGCAAAGTCGTGTCACACCATGCCTAGCTTATGGCACGACATAGGCCTTTGAAATGAAAATATTTGATGTTAAGGTGTTGTGTCATCCAATGCATAAGTTATGACGCGACAAGAGCACTTCGAAGCCAAAAATGTGTGACGTTAGGGCAACGTGTCGCACTTCAGCCAAAATTGGGTCATTTCAAGCATAAAGCCTGTAAAAATTTTATTTATACCCACCGATTTTTTTGCATGAAAACACACATCTCAAACACCCAAAGAAGAGTAAACATCCTCCTCTAGTCGTCGCCCCTCTCCCCCAAAATCTAGCTCCGATTTTTCGTATTCCCTACCTTCTATTGCCGCAAGTAAGTTCTCCTCTTCTATTTTCTTTATAGTTTTCTTGTTTTTTTCTTCTATTTCATATTACATTCCATATTGATTCAAGAATGAGTTTTGTTGGAAACCACCTGAGGTTTTGTGTTCTAACTTTCTCTTTTATAAATTTTATCATTTGATTTTATTATTATTTTGCTTTAATTTCAAAAAAATCACACCATGAAAACAACAATGCACCACTCGAGCACCGACTAACATCAATGCCAATTGCTTTCATAACCCGATAGTTGAGAGATTTTTCCTCCAAATGAATAGGCGTTTGTTTATACTAGAACGTGCGTTTGATCCTACCATGTTCACTTGCTATGATATTTAGGATTTAGTACAATCCCATCGTTGGAACAACTGATGCAAAACCCTAACAAGTGGTCGACGCAATTGTTTATGAGTTTCATGCCTCCCTGAAGGATAAGGAGAAATGCAAGCAACGCGGTGAGAAGGTCATTTGTGTTATTGTTCAGGGAAAAAATGTGTCGATATCATCACGCGAGATTTGCTGATATTATGATTCCCCGTATTATACCCATGATCATTTAAAAACCTGAAATCTATTTACATTTGAATATTTTTATATGGAGGGTATAATAAAATATTTGACGAAGAGGCGTCACAAGTGGACTCTCCATGCAAATACTGAGGTGCCCCTTAAATTTAACACGGCCATTATGTTTCCAATGGCCATGATCTGGATGCAATTCATTTGCGCCCGCTTTGCACCAACTCAGAATGCTTCTGGTGTTACCGCATATTGAGCGGTTATGCTTTATTCATTTTTTGCAGAGAGATGATATCTACATCGCCCACTAGGTTTATGGGAAAATGCTAAAGTGCATACGGAGCCGAAATAAAAGTATGTACTTCTCTCATTTGATCACCATTCTATGTCGTCGAGCTGACGTTCCATTGTCCCCAGTTGAGCCATTCACAAGACCTATGAGGGTTGTAATTGGGGACAACCTGTACAACCAGTTCATTAAGCTCCAACAAAAGAAAAAATAAGGAGAAGAAACAATGAACGAAACATAAGAGCAACCGTCACAAGCCGATGAAGAGAAAAAGTAAAGCACATACGTCAAAGACGATGGGACTCACCAACATGCCTATCCTTGAGTGGCAAACACGAAAAATGCAAGATATGGGTGATGTTTTAATTCGCATTGTGGAACAAAATGGATGGCCAACACCTGCACCACTCTCAGACATATTCAAGCGATTCCCACCGTCGGGCAAGGAGGGCGCCAATGAATAAGATGAGGAGGAAGGAGTAGGAGGAGGAGGAGACCCTGATAGTGCCACCTAATTATGAGCGAGTATTTTGAACAGGCCTCTCATCGACAAAGGAGGTGGTGATCCGCAACCTGAGCCATCACAGCCTAGCCCAGACTTCGGGAAGGTGGGCTACTCAAGTGTTGACAGGGTGCGATAGGGGCAAGGCACCTATAATGGAAGAGCCGGAACCTGATTCCGACTAGTTCTGAACATTTTTTTAAAATTTTAAATTGGACTTTGTACTTTATTTTATTTGGGATTATTTTTAATTTTTTTAAATTTTTAATTAGTTAGGATATAGTATTTTATATATATTTATGTATTTTAGTTTTTCCTTGTAAGAACCCCGCAATTTTTGAAGGCACAACAATATTTAGCTAAAAGCGAAAGGAAAAGTAGTCCTACCAATTGTGTTGTACAAATCACACCAATCGGGTAACCTCTTTCCTTTATATTTTATTGCACATTAGGGACAATGTGTCGAATAAAGTGTGGGGTTGACATAGGAAATTTTTAGATATTTCTATTTTTTTTGTTTTTTTCTAGTTTTTAGTAGTTTTTAAAATTTTTAATTTTGTATGTTTTCTATGTGCTTGAGCTTGTAGAAATACAAGTAATTGGTTAGGAGCATGTTAATAGGATTTCATGAATGAACTGTAAATTTAGTTTGATAATATTGATTCTATATTATCTAATTTTAGACAAATTGGTTCAATTTATTACACTGTAAATAGATTTAAGATATTAAGTAAACCACATGATAAATAGATATATAAATAGCATGCATGTTTAATTAAACTATAGGTTGTAGAAATTGATAAACTAGACCGATTTAGTCCATGTATTGAATTACCTAGGGTCGATCTAAGAAATTTTTTGGTAGACAAATTTTTGAGCCAAAAAGCTATCCCGTAAATATTTTCCCTAATACCTTATTTGAGCTTGAATCCATTTTCTTCATGAATCATAAATGAAACCTTAAGCCTAATAAATAATTTATTTTATCCTTTAATTTCTTGGTCCTTACATAAATTAGGTAGATATATCACGATGGTTTCAAAAGAAAAAAATGAATGAACTAAGAAATTGTATAGTATAGTGAGTATAAGATTTTTGAGCTTATAGAAACATAAGGCAAAATGTCTATCAAGAAAATCTCGAAGAAGAAAAAAAGAATAAAAACAAAGTTGGAAAAAAGTTCACTCACATTTGTTCGAAAAAAAATACGAGCTTGGATGATTGTATGCATGAATAATATATGATACCGTAGTAAATAGAGAGATAAGAAAGGTGAAGAAAGTGGAAAAAAGGAGGTGAGATAGTTCGAAATTGGGGGAAGTATCGGGAACAATCCAATGTGGCAAACTACTTTCATGCTTAACCGTTTTGTCAAGCATGTTCTTTGAATCCCGAACCAACCTAAGTTACAGAATGTTACAAATCGAAAAGTCCTATGTGACTTAGATAGTACCTTATGTGGATGAAATTTTGCCAAGGATTGACATTTTTACTGCTTATATTCATTTGAACATAATTGTATAATTGTATATATATTTTGATGGAAACCAATACTTAATATGATTTTATTTGTTTTCTTTCTAATTTATTGAACTATCCCATCTAATTTTAGAAATTGTGAGTCAATTTTAAATCATTCTAGAATTATATGTTTATTTACATTATCTTGTTAATATGTTTCTATCCAAATTCTTGTATCAAGCTAGCTCAAGTATATTTTCTTTTCTTACATTTGTATGTTCCGTTTTCTACTTGTTTTGTTTTAGGTTTTCATTTTGTTTTTGTTTAGTTTGCTTAAGGGGAAGCAAAGACTTAAGTTTGAGGGTATTTGACCTGAAATCAAATGTAGTCGTAATTTCAAGTTATTTCCGCACTTAAGGAGTTTGTTTTCTAACCATTCTAGTATTTATTATTATGTTTTTGGTATTTAGTAGTTAGGATTAAAAGTTAGTAAAACTAATTTGTTAACACATTTTGTGTGTTGTGTAGAGGTGATCATGGGCTGAGCCGGGTTCGGGCCAGGCCCAAATAAAAATTTAGGCCCATTTGCTAGGCCCAGTCCAAAAAATGGGCCTAAAAATTTATCCAAGCCCGGCCCAAATAAAAATACTAAAACCTGAGCCCGACCTGGTCCGCCCATATTAAAAATTTTTATATTATATTATTTTTACATAATTTTTAAATATATATAATACATCAAAAATACTAAAATCATTAAAATAAATATTTCTGAACCAATTGAAAATAAATTTTAAAAAATATGTATACTTAAATAATACTAAGGAGATACAACTTAACAAGAAAAAGTCTCTAAAATAATAACAAAATTAACAATAAAACAAGTGTTATACAATATCCAAACAATAACAACAAAATAGTCGTAACATAATAGTGAAATGGTAGCAAAATAGGGAGAAAAAAAAAGAAAATATCATTAAAATAACAAAAAATCGATTTTTTTTGTCATTTGATGAATTCGGGTTGAGCCAGGCTCAGGCAAAAAATGTCTTACCTGAGGCCCGGTCCACTTTTAAAACGGGCCTTATTTTTTTCCCAAGCCCATTTTTCGGACCTATATTTTTGTCCAAACCCTCCCACTTTTTGGTCGAGTCAGGTGGCCCAACCCATAAGTAGGCCTAGTGTTGTGACCTATTAGGCTGGCACGGGCCTTAAGTAGTTCTAATTTGTGTAATTTAGTGAGTAGAATGATGATTTATAGGCCCAATTGAAGTAGAAGCAAGGGAGGAATGATACACAAGCTTCTCAAGATGTTAAAGCATGAAACAAACCAAGGAAGCCACAAATTTATTGTCATGTCATGCCATAGACCTTGTATGGCGTGACATAGCACTGACGTGGTGCCCAAGCACTTCAAAGCTATTTTCATCGACACAATTGACTTTCTACGAAGACTTAGGAAGTGCTGAAGACCTAATTCGGGCTGCCAACAGTCCTATATATAAAACCTTAGGGGTTTGATGCTACTAAGTCATCTTACATGCATCCAAAAACCCTAGTAATTTAAGAGTAAGATTAGATTAAGTTTTCTTTTGGTTTTCATCAACTCTTTGTTCTTTCCTCTTGGAATCAATTTTAATCGAAGAGTTCTTTTATTTAATTAAGTATTTTAGTTTCATTGTTTTCACAAGCCACAACATTCGTTATTCCAATAGAGAGATTATCTACTCCATTCTCCAATCGAAATCAATTCCAGGATTATTCTAATCCCATTTCTCTTTCAATTTATTTTTGTTGATTACATGTTTATTTCCATTGAGATTAAGATTATGAATAACATGAGTACTAAATCCCTTGGGAAAGATTAACTAGTGGATGGGGATGTGATTAACGAAGGATTTAGGGTTTACCAATAAGATTAGTTCGTTTAAATTACATGTTCCTAAACCCTAGGCTTGACAACCCTAGGAAGTAATCATAGGCTAAACAAGGTCAAAAGATAAGTTTTGCGGAGTAAATCATTGTTTAACTTGTTTAAGAAAGTGAGATTGGGAGATAAGCAAGTATCAACCAATTGATTAATTAGTTAGAGGTTGAAAGGTAATAATTGGTTAGCTGATAACTAATCCACCCTAAAACCCAAATCCAAAGTTAGAACCCTTGAAACGAGTTAATCTTCCTAATTGGTTTTATCGACTTAGTTGTTTGTTTATTTTATTACTTATTTATTTAATTTCTCATATTCATCTATTTTATGGTTTGTCGTAATATAGGATTTAATTATTACTATTTAGACTTATTACTATAAAGAGATTTTCATTATATTTATTTCAACCTTCCTTGGGTACAAACCTCGAAATACTTCATATGTTCCATTGTACACAAATTCAATATTACAATTTGACTCGTATACTTTTGGACACGGCCGATTTAATTTCTTAAATTTTTGGTGTGATATTTTTACTTTAAACGATAACACATTTATAGGCGTTCATGTTGTTGGAGCGTCACGTCAGTGTCGCGACACCCTCAAGCTTCTGTAAAACACTGATGGAAGGTTGTTTCTTTGGGTGCGTCTTCAAGGTTGTGTCGTGACACTCTATGGTCTGTGTCACAACATGCTCGGCAGATTACTCCTTATGCACTATGGATACTATTTTGTGACATCCAAGCTCCGTGTTGTAACATCGAGAGTAGTCCACTATCTTTCTCCCCTAAAGTGATGTCCTGCACACTCACCTAACATGCCAGTCTACCTTTAAGCATAATTTGGCCCAATAGGTCATGTAAACACCTAAATTACTCATTTTATTTCCTAATTAATTTCCTTGTCGCCTATTGTAGTGGTAGTTTAAGTACATTTCGGCACTTAACAAGCCTGTTTTCTTGGCATTTTATAATTAATAATTACATTTTTTGAATTAGTAGGTTAGTAACTAAATATTAATAAATAAGTGGTTTACGCATTTGTTTTCTATTTTGATTACCTATAAGGCCAATTTTCGCCTCGGGAGTGACTAATGGGTTAATTGAGTGTGTAGGATGCCAATTTAGGTCCAACAATACAAGGAATGATTGTCAAGTTGTGATACAAGGAACCTTATGTTGCAACACAGGTCAACGAAGCTGCCAAGGCCAGAAAAACACTTGATGTCATGACAACAAATTTCTCCATGTCACGACAACACGATAATTATAAGAATGAATCCACGGTGGTGACTTCGTGATAAGGAGTCTTCCCATGTCACGACGACGTGGTGAAGACAAGCCAAAAAGAGTTGAAACCTTAAACGGAACTTTTAGGATATTTCCTTATTTAGACCCCGAGCATTCATCAGAATATTGCATTAATTAGAATCCCAATGTATATCTAGGTTAAGTGGTCACTAAGTAACTCGTAGCCTATAGAAGTAACCTTAGGGTCACCGGGATTCGTATGCAGTTTTAAACGAAGACAATTTAATTCACTTTTAAGTTTTCTTTTCTTTTATGTTTGCTTAGCCTGAACTTTTCTATTCTGATGTGAAGACAATTGCAAGCAGAGATTGCTCTGAATCCGCGCTTCAATATATTTATTCTTGAGTATTTTCTTTACTCTTCTCTTTTATTCTTTTATTTATACTTCGTTAACTTAATCAATTAACATTTGTATGAATATTAGAATAATTTCTTGCACTTTTTTTATATCTTCAATGATTCGATTATTAAACTTATTTATCTGTTAAGTGATTATTTATCTGGAAATGGTTGTTTTCTCAAGAGTGCTTAGTATATTAGGGAGTGACACCTCTGATAGAATATCAGGACAGGTGAGACCGAAAGGGTATCTTATCGTGTATAACTTGTGCCAAGCGATGAGACCAGAAGGATAATGTATGCCTAGGAAGAGATCGGGAAGGTGACTTAGGTGGTAATCCTAAGTGAAGATAAGGTCGGGAAGGTATTCTTAGCTGAGGGTGATAAATAACTTAATTGAGGATAAATAACTATTTAATTAGATAATGAGGTATTTAATCAATTATAGGCTAGAGGCTTGCATCGTCGACACTAGGAATAGAAAATTCCATTAGGTTAATTTAGGTTAATTAATTTAATTAGTTTAATTAAAATATTAATTTAGTTTCACACTACTAATTCATGATTCTATTAGATTAGTAATTGTTTTCTTTAATTAATTTAATAATAATTTCCCCAAACTGCAATCCCTTGGTACGATCCTCGGAACACTTACCAAGTTTTTCGTTGTAAACAAAACTATATTACAATTTGACCTATTCGCTCGGAGATATTGCACTTAATTTTTATATATATTTATTTTCAAAATTTTAACTCTAAACATTCGCACGTTTGGGGTCAATCAATACTAAAGATAAAAACTAAGTAAAAACATAACTAAATTGCTCTCCAACAAGCTTATTAAGTACAGAAAGAGGTTTATTCTGCTACAACGAACTGCGACAAATCAAACTCCCCCACACTTAAGTCGTTGCTTGTCCTCAAGCAAAACAAATATGAAAAAAGTGAAAACAAAACAAATGATGACCCTTGAGCAAGTATGATACAAGAATTAGTTTAGGAGCAAAGCAAACAGGTATAATCGTAAGTACATGAAATTTTGACATTATATATAAATGAGTTACCATTATCAATTTCAAACACCTACACTCAGTACATTACAAAGCATATAGGAAAAAAGATTATCAAGTATATTGATCCATCAAGAAAATTACATAAGGACTTCGGTTATGCTAGTAGAATATAGACAATTATTATTACCCTCACTTAATACAATGTCCATCCATGAATAGATTTAGGTAAGTTGCATAGGACTTCTTGTCTTGTAAAGTTCTGAGGCTTAAGGTTGGTATGGATTTCAAGAACAGGGCACTTCAAAATAGTTCAAGCACAAAATTAGTTCGGCACATCGTATTGTACCCTATTCACCCCCCTTTAATATTCATTCCCCACTCACCGCATTCCATCTCCTTCTCTCACCTTCCTTATCTCTCCATGTAAGAAGTTACAACATAATAATAGCAACTATGGTCATCTTAACAAGTTTTGGTGCACTAATGACTAATTTTTTCTAATTTTGTGACTTATTGTTTTTTTCACTTCACTTTTGGCTCTTTTCTCACTCATAATGCTTTTGTTTCATTTTTTACTTTTTCATCTCGTTTTAACTGCTTCTAAATTTTTCAAAATTTGTACACTTTTTTTGACCTATAATTATTATATCACATTGTTTCTTCCTATTTCACTCTGATTTTTCAAAACCATAATTTTGTATCTACCTATCCCTCAATACGTATGGCCCGACGTCTAAGTTCGTGCATTTTTGGGACCAAAGAAAAAGGATAAGTACAATTTATGTTTTGACTCAGGGTTTTGTATGAAGGTTCCTAAAGAAGTGATTTCTTGCTCAAATATATGTAACATCCCATAATAGGGCCTAGGAGTTTGAGCCTACGAACTAGGGTCTCTAGTGGGCTTGGCGAGCTGCAATCGTTGGTATGAGCCTAGCAAACTAAGGTCACCAGTGGGCTTCGAAAGCTACGGTTGTTGGTTTGGGTTGAGAGTGAAAGTAAGGCCTCAATTGTGAAAAAGGAAAAAAAAAGTTGAAATAGTAGCCAAATGGCAGTTATACCAAAGTTAGGAAGTCAACTTATTTTCATCTTCACAACCCCACTCATGCACGTAACTCTTTCCTACTTTTACTGTCTCTAGGGCATCGTAATAACATCAAAAAATTTAGTGCCTATAAATTAAGATATTTTCATTGAAATTTCATATTCTTTTGAACGACAAAACTCTCTCAAATTTCTTCATCGATTACTTCTTTCTCTTGTTGTCAAGTCTCTACAAAAACAAGAACCTAAAACTTAGCATTTAGGATTTAAGGTAAGACTCTATTTCTCTATTGGGTTAAGACATTTAGAAGTAGTTAAGAAAGTTTTCAACAAAGGGAACTAGGATTGTCAAAAGACTAGCATGTGTTAACCTAGGTTCACTTGTGTTTAAGTATGAGTTTTAATGTGCTATTAGTGACTTGTGTATGTTTGTGAAATTGCAAACCTAATAAGACCATCTACAAGAAAAGACAAGGGAAAGGTGAAACTTATTTAAAGCTTTCAGCAAGCTGGTGAGTGTTCAGGGATCGCCACATGTATGTGCGAACCATAGTGTTAATTAGGAGCCTATGGCTTTATCCTAAGTTCCGAGAGTAAGCCTTCTCTAAAATTTTATGTTTTATTGTGATTAAATATGTTTTTTATGAACAGTGATATGTGAGCTCTATATTGCGAGCTAGTTGTGAACAATGTTTTACGAGCTCCTCATGACTTGTGAGCTCTATGTTTAAGTAAAAGTTTTGACACTATAATATTTTGTAATCGTTGGATATAATGGCATGCCATGGGATTGTGAGTACTCACCTTTATGGTTTTTTTTTATTTGGGTGAGAGGCCCTAGAATAGGTTAGGGGAAATCAAGGAATGGCAAGCCAAGCTTTATTCAATGGGATGTAGGTGTGTTGAAGAGTGTTGGCTTACCGCTACATTTATGGGATATGTCAGACTCTTTGAATTAAAGTGAGGAGTTATATGGAGATCCTCTTATCCAATAGGAAAGAACATGTGAATAAGATTGTGTTTTCCAAAATATTATGTTTTACTGTTTTAAGCTAACTAACAGAGAGTATTCGTAAACCAAGCTTCATGTAAGTATGGCAAACCCAGTTCACAATTCAGTAACCTTGTTAAATCTTTTGTTTAACTTATGCTTTGTGTGAGCTATGTGGTTTTTATGTACATTCATTGGGCTCGAAAGAGCTCACACACTCTTTTCTAAACACTGCAGACAACTAGATCACACGGTGTGTAGTAGCGAAGCGAGTGATGTAGGCGAGGCATAAACACTGAATAGCTTGTACAAAAAAAACTCTAGACTTAAAGGCAATGTAGGATTCCACTCAGGCTTAGAGATATCTATCTATCTGTTAACTTCATCGATTTTTGTAAGACTTAGTTTTTTTTTAATACCTCTTGCAAACCAATAAAACCATATATACATACCTGGACTTTAAGTATATAAAAATATTTCAAAGCCTTGTTTGATGTTTTCTTAATTTAAAAGTTCATGCTTAAGTATTTAACTTCTAAGCAGAGTGTTCACCATAAGTTAGAGGTGTAATAATCAAAACTAACTAACTTATATAGAGTTCGCCAAAGTTGCTGCAAAGTAACATGGTTGTCAAACTGTGTAAAGTGCGAACTCTAATGATTCGTGCACTACTACCTGCAAACCCTTAATAATTTATGATACACAGAATAAAAGAAACCCTGCAAAACATGTTTGTAGCATCCAAACGCGTAGAGGTCGTTCGAGAGACCTACCCTGTATAATGAGACTTACTCCACAAAGACTCAAAATGCGTTAGCTACGCAAGGTGCGAACCCTGATGCCTAATAGTTGAATTATGCTATTTTTTGGGGTATATTGCTTTGCATGAATACTACTGTAGGTTCGCATATTAATACTGCTACGTACCATGAAGCAAGCAATGTGAGTTCATGAACTTGTGTTTTCTTAAATCTGAACATGTTTTGTGCGGTGTGTTGGAGATTCGGTTGGTGTTCGGCCGGAGAGTCATCTAGGCGGCTAATGTTGCATTCCATAGCTCAAGTCTGGAGATTAGACCAGGTATGGGGTGTTACAATACAGGTACTAAAGGACAATAAATAGGGTTAGCCTTTTGGCTTTCTGCTTTTACCAAACAATGCCTTAGGTCATCCCAAGGTACATCAATATTCATGAATTTAATCAGCTAAGTAATTGCAACTCTATTAATTTATTGCTCATACTAGCATGCTTGTTTACCTATATTTTCCTCTATTATTTGGTACACTCAATTACTTAATGCCTACTTACATTCTACTATATAGAACTAATTAATCTAAGAATTGATAATTTAAAATCACCAATTATCATTTCAAATTTACAGCAAACACAAACAACCTATATACATGCTCCGAACCAATCACTTGCATTTCTACAAGCTCAAGCACATATCAGACAATAAAAATTATCTAAAATAAAGAAGAAAAATAAACATAAAAATAAATTCATAAATTTCCTATGTCACCCGCTACGGCACACACTTGAGATAGCATATTATCCCTAATGTACAACCCTAATATATAAAGTAAGAAGTTACCCGTTTTTCATTAAAATTTTTGTAGTCGTATTTTGAGTTTCTCCTCTCTTACTTGTTTAAGCTCCCAAATGTAGTGTCCTACTCATGTAGGGTTCCTACATAGCAAACTTATGACAACATATATAATAAATATTAACCTACTCCTAATTTAAATGAAAAATTTTAAAAAAATCATTCATGTTAATTATTTTCAATCCTCCCAATTTAAAAAAATATTAAGTCTAATCATCAAACTGAGGTGGTTGCCACCCCTCCATCGGAGCTCTCCCCTTGCCCGATACATGTGCTCAAGATGAACCTCCACCTGTTGAGTGGGTTTCTCATGTTGGGCTTCAAATGACTGGACCATTGTGCAAAGGTCTTTGTTTTTGGAATGTCGCCTCGTTGTAATAGTCATCTGGGAAATATTGTTTCGTATTGTCCTCCCCCTCATCATCATCTTCTTCTTCTTCATCCTCATCTTCATTCTCTTCCTCTTCAACCTCTTTTTCCTTGGGTTGTTAGTGAGTTTGCATTAGGTATTTATTTGGGGGGAAATTTGGTATTCACATACCATTTTTCCTTACAAATTCTTGTCCAACTAGCCCCATCCCATGCATCCACCATATAACCCACTCTAAGTCTAGGATATCACTTCCCTTGGACTCTCTCTAGGTCTTCGATGTTGATTTTCATTTTAATAATACTGTTACATACATTTTCTATTTTCGGCATTGGTTCCAATCTTTTATTTGTCTTCTCTGAAGCTCGAAGTATTGCGTATATATTGAGACTCCAATCAAACTCATTTTCGGTCGCATGAATTGCTCATTTGTTGCAATTGGAACTCCCACCTTTTTACATAGTTTTGTTACTAAATAAAGTAAGAAGACCCCAACTTATGCACCGCTTCATGTAATGGTATATCCATGTCCCGATACATATTTTTTCTGTAAAATGGCATACAAAAGAATAGCTCAGAAAGTATTGACATTAGAAATATTTAGAGCAGGTACGATTCGTGTACACAAAAATTGCATCCACATTTTTTGAAATTGGAAACATAATAGCTTGACTAAAGAAAGTTGGAACATCAGAGTTCGATCAATTCTTACATTCACCCCTACCTTCAGTTAAGTAGTTTATTATATTATCCATATCTATGTTCTTAAAATATGTTAAATCAGTGTTTTCGATAAAATCAGAAGCATAATATGGAGCATTATAGTATTCACAGATTGTTCTAGGGGAGACATGCACTTCTATTCCCCGCATTCAGCATGACTCTAAAAATCACTAGGTAATCACCTAGTTTCTTGGTCTCTAAATGATGCATAAAATTCTTGAACAACAGGGATTACAGTGGGTTCTTTTAAGGTTATACAAAATTGCTCCCACCTATGATACTGAGCTCATGTCCAAATCTCATTATAGACATGCATCGACGAATCAAACCCCCTCTAATGAATAAAATTATTTCCTTGCAATTCTAAGAAAAGCATTCAACATTTGGATTTGGAAATTTAGAGGGATTTACATTTTTTGGTGCCTCGTCTACATTAGTTCGTCTAGCTTTCCTAGGTGGCATGTTGCTATTGTTTTACTAGACAAACTACAATAATCAAACAATGTATTCTAAAATAACCAATGGAAGAATAGTGAAGAAGGAACCCTTAAGCTTGTTACGATGGTCTCGTCTTGTTTCATTTGATTCTCGTTACAATTGCTCTATGGATGTATAACTTATTACCTGCACAAAAGAAGAAGAAAAATAAAATTTTACAGTAAAGGAAGAGAGAAGAAGGAAAATAAGGGTTTAAAAGTAAGAGGGTTTTAGTTTTTGAATTTAGAAGGCTTAAGAATGATGTTTAGAGGTTAAGAAAGGTTATATAGGGTGTACTTTAGGGTTAAAATCAGGGTTTAGTCTGACGGGTCGCGCAATGGGTTGTAGATTTTTGCAGCGATGTCATAACATAGGGGTTCCATGTTGCAACACTCCTAGCAGGTTATTGTTATCATGACATCGAGGTTCGATGTTGAGACACACTTTGAAAATTTGTGTTTTCAGGCTACTGTCCTCGGTGTTGTGACATAAGGGTCATTGTGTCGCGACACCAAGCTGGAATTCTTGATTTTCATCCCCTGCTGTCAATGTTACGACACAGGGGTTCCGTGTTGCGACATTGGCTCTATTTATGGCCCTATTTCTTATTTATCAAATTTTTTGGCATATAATATCTTGTCTCCTAATTACCCTAATACAATTAAATCGTAATCTCCTTATCTAATTATAATTTATGTCCTACTCCTACTTAATTAATAGTGTTTACATTTATCAAAAATATTTACAAATACAATAATATACAACATAGTAATTATCTCATCTACAATGTTTTCACGTATGGCTGTTGGGTTCATCCATCGACTCAGTTATGCGTTGTCCGAATGTCTATTTTGGCGTTTGTCTAACTTTAATTGTCCAGACTCTATCTTGTCATTCAACCGTTCTTCGTTTTCTCGCTCTTTAGGCTTGCTTGTTCTACATGCACTTATCACAGAATATACCTTCCTTTGATCAACTTCATTAGGGGCATTTACAGATATGTGGTAATAGTTACCCTCTAAATGTTCCTCACATCCCTTATTTTTTGAATTACCACATTTAAATATTTTAGTCTCGCCATTTATTCTCATTATTAGTTCATTATTCTCTAAGCCAATTGTGGACCCTGGATTTCATGGTCTTCTTCAAAGTCTAGGATTACAAAATCTATCAAAATGATAAAATTACGCACTTTAACCAGTACATTTTCAAGCATACCCTTTGGTTGTACCGAAGACCGATCAGCTAATTTTAGTGTGATATTAGAATTTTTAAGTTCCCCTAACTTGAGTTTTTTATATGTCGATAATGGCATTAAGTTAATACTGGCTCCTAAGTCACATAGGACATTGCTAAAGTGTATGTCCCCTATCCCTATAGGAATTGTGAAACTACTTGGATCTTTTAATTTTGGGGGAATCTTTCTAGTGATTATCGCACTACAGGATGCGTCTATGTTAATTTGTAGTCCACTTTTAATTTTCCTACGCCTAGCTATTATTTCTTTTAAGTACTTTGCATTTTTAGGAATTTTCTCTATTAGCTTGATAAGGGGTCAATCAACATTATTTCATTTAAATAAGTTTAGGAAACTTACAAATTCTGCTTCATCCCTTTTTTGTTTGTCCTTTAACCATGATGGGAAGGACAGGATCTGTGTTTTTCTCAACTTTCGACTCAACTGTCAATTCAACTACCATGTCAACCTCTTCTTCAGGGTAATCTTCGTGAGGGGTATTTTCTAAAATATCTTTCACATCTCCTTTTTCCTCATCTTGAGTGGTTTCATTCGGGTTATTCAGTACTTTACCTAAACGGAGTGCAATTGCTTTCACTTGCTCTTTCCCGTCTTTTCGAGGGTTATCCTCTGTGTTGCTTGGAATGTCGATGTCAATTTTTCTTTTGATATCTCCCATCATGCTCATCAAATGGCTCATTTAATCTTCCAGGTTGGTCCATATAACTCTGGTTTGAATGCACTTAGACTGCTCTTGTCTCACTTCCGTCCTCATTTACTGCATTTCCCCTTCTATGCGATCCAGCCTTTGACTACATACAACATGGTCATTTGCCCTCACCTAATCTTTTTGCAAATAAGGAGGTTGGTAAGTATGATTTTTTCTATTCTGGGTAGCATTACCTCCTCCTTGGATTCCACTCCATCTCAAGCTCAGGTGATCTTTCCATTCAAGATTATAAGTGTTTGAATAAGGGTTTCCACCCCTATTCCCTATGTCATTAATGTCATTGGACTGGTTCTTAGGATATTGACCTATCATCCTAACTAGTTCATTCATCATAGGTCTGGTCAATGTTAACTCTAATAGATTAAGCTTGTCTTTCTCATAGACAGCTTTGGTCATAAGTGATATCAAACTATAGGTAAACCTTTCATTTGGCCACTAGCAAAAGTTCATGGCCATATTCTCTATCAGCTAATAGGTGTCCTCATATGTTCTATTCATTAAGGCCCCTTCTACCACTCGATCTAGTCCTAACCTTGAGTTTCCATCTAACCCGTTGTAGAACATCTACAACCTTAACCATTAAGGCAGACCATGATAAGGGCATCTCTATACAAGCAACTTATAATGCTCCCAAGCTTTATAAAAGTTCTCTCCTTCCATCTGTTTGAAATTGGTAACATCACTTCTCAGTTGGGCAGTTTTATTGATAGGGAAGAATTTGAGCAAAAAAAATTTCGCAAGCTCATTCCATGTGGTAATTGATCCTGGTGCCTGCGAGTCTAACCAACAAAAAGCATTATCAATTAAGGAGAAGGGAAACAACCAAATACGAATAGCGTCATCGGTGACCCCATTAAATTTGAATGTATCACAAAGTTGGAGAAACCATTTTAAATGTTTGTTAACGTCCTCCTTCATCATCCTTCTGAACTGAAGGTTGTTCTGAATCATTTGGATCATTGTCAGCATTATTTCAAAATTTTTCATTGTTATCGTCGGTCTTATGATGTTGCCTTGTACTAAGTCCAGATTTGGTAGCATATAGTCTCTAAGTGTCCTCTCTTCTTAAGCCATGGGCGACTCTACCAGTAATTGGTGTTGTGGTGGTGATGGGTCTTGTATTGGTAGATCATCGACCAGCGAATTATCACGTGGTAGATCAACTGTAACAGGCGAGTTATTTTGCATCTACTTTTGTTGTTATTGTCTATGATTGCGGCATATGATTCTTTTTGGATCAATAGTTGGATCTATAGGTATGCCTTTACTCTAATTCATACACTGAAATCCACAAAGAAAAAATATGTTAGAAAATTAAATAAATTATTAAAAATTAAAAATTGTATCTATAATTCGAGAAAATTTTCTAATTATCCTATTAAGCGTAGAAATTAAAATTAATCTGATGGCAAAGCCTCCGCGGCAACGATGCCAAAAACTTGACCGCCTCCCAGCATACTGTGGCCGGGAGTGAGAATAATGCAACTAAATATAAGAATTAGGGTGGTGTCCACAAGTATATGGTTCAGGTTGTAATAGTTTTATACAACGAAGTACAGGAAGTACTCCGAGGATCATACCTAAAAGGGGCTTGATTAAACTAATATTAATTTCTACACTAACATGTCTAATTAGTACTTTAACCAAATTTTAAAGAAAGAATATAAAATATCAAAAAAAACAAATTGTAAATATTATCATATCTAAAGGTAAAAGACTAACTCGTTTCAATGTTCATAGTTAACTCTTATTTCGGGTTCTATCCAATCAACTAGTCATTAACCTAGCAGGGCCTCTCGACCTTCCACTAACCTAATGAGTCACCAAGCACTACTTATCTCTCGATGTCACTGGTCAGATGGGGTCAGGGTAGTTTTCACGGTACACTATACTAATTTCGGGTTCATATCTACCTCCATAACTTCCTAGGATTGTCAAGACTAGGGTTTAAGTTATAAGCTACGATATTTATAAGCCTAGGTTAGCAGCCTCATCTTGACCTAAAACAGCTGACTAAACTTCATTAAATTGTGTTGTAAAAATAAAAACACCCTTGCTTCATTAAATGGCCACGTCGCGTCAGTGTCGTGGCACCCTAAAGCCTGTGCCGCGACACTGATGGCAGATTACTTCTTTGGACATGTCTTCAGAGCTGTGTCGTGACACCCTATGGTCAGTATTGTGACATCCTCGGTAAGTGCTTCTTGTGTATCCTGAATACTATGTTGCGACATCCAAGCTCCGTGTTGCAACATAATGTGCAGTCCACTGTCTTTCTACCCTAAAGTGATGTCCTGCACGCTCACCTAAAATGTCAATCTATATTTAGGTCTAATTTAGCCCAATATATCATATAAACACCTAAGTAACATCCTAATATAAGGCTTAGAACTTTGGACTTCACAAGTAGGGGGTTCGCTAGTGGTACGGCAAACTAATGTCTGCCAGAAGACTTTTAGCAAAGTTCGTCAGCATGTTCGACGAGCAGTGTACGCCTAAGGACGTGGTAAGGAGGATTCGCTAGTGTTAAGCGAACTACGGTTCGCCAACAAGTTTAGTGCACTAGGGGTTGCCAGTTGGTTGGCTAGCTAAGGTTTGCCAGTTGGTTTGGTGAACTGGAGTTCACTAGTATATGTCGAGTTACACTTGAATTAGGAAGTTGACTTTTTTTCCTATTAAAACACTACCTATGCACATAACCTTTTTCCTAAGTCAAGTAGGGTATCCTACGAGTACTAAAACACTTAGTGCCTATAAATTAAATCATTTCCAAGAAAAGTTCTCTCATTGATTATTCTTTTGTCAAGTCTTTGTTTTGAGCCAAAGTTCTTACAAATCAAGGTAAATATCTATTATGTTAGGGTTAAGTGTCTAGGAACTAGGTTCGCTTATCTATGAGAATTCTATGTGTTTTGTTTGCTAAATAATATGTATATGTTTATGTATGTTGCAAACTAGCTAGACCATCCTTCAGCAAGGACAAAGGAAAAAGCAAAACTTGTTTAAATTCACATCAAATCAGTGAGTGTTCAGGGATCGCCACTTGTATACGAACCAATTTGTTTTTTGTTTTAAACTCCATATTTTAAAGCATACATTGATGTTTCCTATATATTCACTGAGTTCTCAATGAGCTCACCCACTCCTCTCTTACTTCGTAGGTAAGTAGGTTGCGGAAGGCAGTAGCGAGGTGAGTGATACAAGCGAGGCTAATCAAGATGGCTACCAGCGAACCCTGGGAAAAGGTGATATGGTTATATTTTGGAATTAGATTTTTTATATTAAATTACAACATTTTTATTTAGACTCAAATTCTTTAAGTTCATTTTCTTTTCAACTTTGCAAACCATGGAAGAAAACACATGTTTGTTTGAATTCATTTTAGTATGAATAAAGTTCTAAGTTTCATTATCCTTCCTTTTGTACATGTCCTGTTATGTTCTTTAAATTTTGACAAAGTATGACTTATCCCCTTAGGTGAACCTATTATGTTATTAGCGAACCTATGTTGTTAGGCGAACCTATATTGTTATGCAAACCCATGTTATTATGCGAACCTATAATGTTATGTGCAAACCTATGTTGTTGTCCAAACCTTAATATTAAGTTCTAAGTACTTGTGTATTTTTTTTTAAGTAAGGGAACCCTAAAAATCTCTGTTTATTACTTCATGCGAACCCTGAAGTCTTTATTGTTTGTTAACATGTGAACCCTTCCTCTTTATGTAGATTTTATGTGATCGCATGTTTTATATTTCAAGCATGCTATTATGACATTTTGTTGCATTGTGATAACTTAGAACATTTTTATGCTATAAATATGTGGTGTGTTGGAGGTTAGGTTCGAAGTTAATGGAGAGTCACTCCGATGGCTAATGTGGTACATTGGATTCAGGTAGAACCAACTCTGCCGGGCTTGAGATGTTACAACCTAAATTACTAATTTTATTCCCTAAGTACTAATGATAAAAACTAAGTTAAAACATAATTAAATTTCTCTCAACAAGTTCATTAAGTACAGAAAGTGGTTTAATCTATTACAACGAATTATGACGGATCAACAATCTCTCAAAGTTATGTTAATAGCTCTATCGGTGTCATCTATTTATATAAAGAGAAAGTGGAACCCTTGTTGAATTGTAGAAGTTTATTTAAACTAGAAAAACAACTTCCTACTTAGAGTAGGAGTAGATAGGATGGCATTCCCTAGTATTCCTACTAGGGCTGTCGCTCATTCATATTCCATTAGGGGATTTTAGGCCTTTCTCACATCGGGTCCAATTATGAGTACTTCCTGTACTTTTCGACCCAGTACTTTGTAATTTAATCCAAACAAATTTTGTTTTTCTCTTTCCCAAAATAAACTTCAATATTTTATATTAAATAATTTTCTCATCTCAATTTTACCCTCGATAAAATTATGACAATTTTACCCATGATAAAATTTTTGAGAAAATATGTTTAATATTTCACAACTCAACATGTTCACTATGACTGGATGGTTTATTTTTATCTTATGGCTTTAAAATAACTCAAAAATATAAACGCATTCTTTTGCTCATTTTTTCGTAATACATGTACATTTGTATATGTATCATTTCTTATTTTCATTTTCATTTCCATTTCCATTTCCATTTCCATTTCTATTTTGAGAAACCTACATTCATTTCCAAATGATTCCATTTCTCCATTTAGGAGAAAACCATAATCATTCCTCAATGTTTTCCATTTCTCTATTTCTATTCATTCTGCTCATTTCGATTCAAACACGTAACTCATTTCTAGTTTCAACGAGCTAGCAAAGGGATCGATTGGACATATGCAATTACGGCTCAAATGATTTATAATTAAGTTCGAGCTTTTTGCCTATTAATTATAAACTCTTTTAATCACGAAGTCATTCCACTATAATATCATGACTGAGCTCTCCCTAATAACATACCATTACGAAAGCATCTACTTAGTTCTCGTATAATGACCTTGTCAGAAGTGTGTTCCTCTCATAGGATATCCTTAATCTCTTTCGGATATTGCTCTCCCAATATGATCCTATTTTATCTCATGGCAGCCATTACATCTTTCTTCATGAAAAGTCAATTACTATTAAATAGTAATCAAGTCATTCATCACATTGATGAACAATCGTGCCACGTTTACTTTTCATCAACCATGTAACGCTAATGAAAGGATATCATTTACCCATGTCTTGGGATATGAATTCCACTATTGTGAATGGCACTACGTACTGCAGAAGTCGTACACCCAAAGAACCAGCTTTTGGTTCCTTATCTATTCGAACTCAGGCTTTTACTTGCATCAAAGTGTACGAGTTACACATATATAGTCTGCCATCCACTCAGGTTTTAGGTATGCCACACTATGAACGTCACAAGTGAATAAATCCATAAACAGATTCAGGATCTATTCTGCTTGGATCCAGTCTAATGTTCTGTTAGTCTAGTTAGTCACATCTATGTCTGTATCGTCTGGGAGTCATCAGCTCTGATGCCCAAAATAAAGCATCTCCCCAATTGAACTTGATAGATGACATATTAGCCTTTCAATCGGTTTGCTCATTTTCGATTAGACTAAGGACAAGTTTAGGTTCATCTACTAATACAAGTTGTCTTTTCGTATTATGATCTAACCACGTAATACCGCTTAGTATTAGTTAAACATTAGACAACCAATTAGCAACATTTACTTCCTTTTTGATTTGCGTGCAAAAACCATATAAGGAAATAATACAAAGTATTAATGTAATTCATGAATAATTTATTTACTAATCTGTTCGAAGAAATTAAAAGTGTACATTGACGAAAATACTATACTTAAGGCACCAGATCCAACATGAATTCCACTATTGTAAATGAAACTATAAATTGCAGAAGTCATACACGTAGCGCACCAGCTTTCGATTCCTAATCTATTCGAACTCAAGCTTTTACTTACATCGAAGTGTATGAGTCATGCATACATAGTCCATCATCCACTCAAGATTTAGGTATGTCACATGATGAATGTCACAACTGAATAAATCCATAAACGAATTCAAGATCTATTCTTCTTGGGTCATGTTCAATGTATTATCAGTCCAGACAGTGACATCTATGTCTCTATCTTCTAGAAGCCATCCGTTTCAATGCCCAAGATAAAGCATCTCCCCAATTGGACTTGATAGATGGGATATTAGTCTTTCAAATGGTTTACTCATTCCCAATTAGACTAAGGACATGTTTAAGTTCGTCTACTAATATAAGTTGTCTTTTTATATTACGATCTGACCACGTAATATCGCTTAGTATTAGTTAAACATTAGACAACTAATGAGCAGCATTTGCTTCCATTTTGCTTTGCGTGCAAAAACCATGTGAGGACAATATATAAAGTATTAATGTAATTCATGAATAATTTTATTAATTAATCTATTCAAAAATGTCACATCCCAAAATTCTAGTTGTTGTTGTTATTTCATTAACAAGCAATTGAAGTGGTTTAATGGTTAAGCACTTTAAGTAACTCCTAAGTGAACCAAGTTCAAGTCTCCAAGTTCTATTTTTAAAAAAAATTAATTAAATGATGGTCAAATTAGCCACGCAAACTATCCATGCATGTGTGCATAGATGTAACTCCTTTTTCAATTTTGTAACATATTTTTCAAAGCTATTCATATCATTTTTTGAAACTCCCAAATTTATTCCATCATCAACTCATTCTAACTCCATTGTCTCCTCGTGAATGAGATGTTGGGAGTTTGAATTTTGATTTTGAATTGGGTAGCTAGTGTTGTCATCCTTTAATAAGCATTTTGGTTAAAAATATTTTTTGTTTGCCATCAAATTCTCTCTTTTTCTCCTCTCTATCCACCACTGTGAGCCACCCTCCTTTGGAAGTTCTCCACCATATTTCTTTCATTTTACTACTATTGTTTGTTGTTTAACTCTTCTCCTCCACCATTCCACTACCTTTGGCTGCCTATAACCACTATATCACCACCACAAAAACCACATTGTGCTAATACTCTTCTTCATCTTTCATTTTCTATAACCATCCTTGTTCATTTTTTTTTCTCTTTTCTTCTCTTGATTTAATTACTTGGTTATTATCCTTCTTCTATTTAATATCATTTCGAATCTTCTCCATAGACAACCACTGTGCACTATCGTTCGCTGCTTTTGACCACCGTCGGCAACCACCGTATTTTATCTATTACTTTTTTTCTCTTTTCTCTTTTTCTTTCACCTTATTATTTCATTTTAATCTCTACTTATTTTGATTTATTCTTCTTTTCTTTTGATGTTTAGATCCTCACACTAATCTAGATCATCAACATTTGTAGAAGATCTTTTTTGACTATTGGAAATAAAAGAGTAAGTGTTAAGGTGATGTAAGTTTATTTCAACTCTATGAAGATTTGATTGACAGAGAAAGGTTGAATAATCTTTTAATCAAGTATTTGTTTTGGATTGAAGGTGTGATATGAGAATCATAGTCCTTTTGGTCTTCTAAGAGAGTGTTTTGGTTTAAGGAAATTAAGGGTAAGTGTTTGTTATAAGTATGAAGAGTAAGTTGGTTTGTAGTCAACTTATCCTTTGGGTTATAAGCGATTTTCTTATTTCCAATATCATTTCGTTAGGTCCAAAACAAGTTCTTATTCATTGGATCTGAAGAATTCGAAATCAATTTAGGATTTATGATTTGGACAATTTAAAGTGTGTATTTTATACAAGTTAAATACGTAAGGAATTGACTATAATTATCGATCTATTATACAAATGAAAACAAAATGATTTTGTTATTTCAAGTGAGTAACTTTGTGGTTATAAGGTAAGTTATTCTTACTTGAGTTTTTAAGATAAGATGTGATAAATATTGTTATGTATTGAAAAATACTTTCTAATCTCATGTTATGCAAAAATCATGGCTATTTGATTGTCATGATAACAAGGATTACCATAGATATTGAAACTTATATGTACATGAAAGCATGATTATCATGTCTACTAAATTGCTATGTGATTTGTTTGCTATGATGCATTACATGGGGTTGGGACATGTGTAAAGAGGAAGATGTGGCAGTAATAATCTACAAAATTGGTGGTTTATCCACAACTTACATGTTTTGGTAGCTTGTCTATGAATTTGGTGGCTTCGTCCACATATATGTTGGTGTCTTTTGGATAGTAGAGTTCTGAGAAACTCCTTTTGGTGTGTAGCGGTAATGGGTAGGATGTTTTAAAAGAAATTGCATAATGGTCTTATCAAAATTGCATTGTCATAATCATGTGCATAAAAGTTGTAATTTTGTATATTGTGTATATGTTTATTGATATTTAATTTGTTATAAAATTCACACTGAACTTTTTAGCTCACTCTTTAGTTTTCATAAACTTTTCAGATGATTCACAAGTGTAGGACTTGAATTCAGTATATGGAGGGCTCTCTCAAATGAAATATTTTATAAAATGGTTAATAAACTTTTGGGGTTGTTATTTTGACATTGGACTATTTATGGGTTTTATAATTTATAAATTGTCATGCATGCATGATAGATGAACTTATAAGTGTTTTAAATTGTTATTGTCAAATATTTTAATGATTTTATCTAATTTTTAATAAACTTAAAATTTTAACTTTTTTCCTGCGTATTTTCAAAGTCCGCTGCGAAATATTTTACCACAATCATTTTAAGAAATAATTAAAATTGATGTTGTAAATTATTTGTTTTAATAATATCAGATAATAACTCGATAAAACAATGAACTTTTCAAATATTTATGTTTTAATAAATGTTTTTCAAAAACTAAATTATTTAGTATTTATTTTAAGTTTTCAAAAAAACAACTTTAATATAGTTGTTTTTAACAAGTAAAATTTTTTCAACGGATTTAATGTGGCTTTCGAAATTTGGTCATAACGTCTAGGTCGGGTTTGGGGGTTACAAAAAAATTACAAGTGTACTTGAACAAAAATACTACACTTAGGGCACCATATCTAACACTTTCCTAAATGGCTCAAGAGAAAATATGCAACAACTGAACCTGAGGAGTAACTTGATTATGAGGAGGAATAAGATCCTAAAGAAGAACCTATTCAATAGACTATTGAAGTGCCCATTTTTGCAAGCACAAAAACCATTCTTGCAAGTTTCAAGGAACAAATGGTTGATGATCTCACTTCCTCTATAAAATCACAAAACCATTTCATTGTGAGGCTAAGAGTTGAAGTGAAGAAGATCCAAAAGATCAAGGATTGTGGCATAGCCCTTCATAATGATTTGCTTGCACTCCCTCAAAACCAGTAATTTGACATATTTTTACAAACAAAGGGAGCATATTCTGAGGACTTGTTATTGCTGCTGAGAGTTGTTCTAGTTTTATGACTTTTCTACTTTATTTCAAAACTTTGAAATGTTGATTTTTTTTTCAAGGGTCTTGAACTTTCGAACATTTATAATGGTTAGATATTTCTAAATTAGTGCACATTACTTATCCACTTCTTACTTAATTATAATTATAGTATTTTGATTATTTATGCAAATTCTAGACAAAGCATTGATGATTAATTTACTTAATTATGTTCTAAGTTAAATATGTCAAATTAAGGGAATTGTGTTGAAAGGGAGCTATAGTTGATTGGTTAATTAGCTTCCTGCCTTGTTTGGTTTTGTTCAAAAAAATTACCAAGGGGGAGATTGCTAAGGCAAGTATTTAAGGTGGAAACAAAGTCATATTTGCCATATTTGAAGTAGGTAATTTATTAAAACAAAATCTTTGGGCTATGCTAATATTGTGGAAACATTCAACTCAATGAAGACCAATTCATTTGGAGGTAGGCCCGAAAAATGGTCTTGGACAAAAAACATGTCAAGCCTCGAATAAAATTTTTTTGGCTCGAGCCTAACCCGACCTAAATTTGCCTAAATTTTTTCCACTATTGTTTAGTGTTGTTTTGCTGTCATTTTGATGTTATTTTGTTGTCATTTTGCTATTGTATTGCTATTATTTTGTTGTTATTTTGTTGTCATTTTGCTATTGTATTGCTATTATTTTGTTGTTATTGTTTGGATATTGTATAACTCTTATTTTATTATTAATTTTGTTACTATTTTAAAGGCATTTACTTGTTAAGTAGTAACTATCTTAGTGTTATTTAAGTATAAAACTTTTTAATGAATTTTTAATTTATTGGGAAATATTTATTTTAATGTTTTTAGTGTATTTGATGTATTATATTTTTAAAACTTGTTTTTATATAAAAATTAATACGGTCGGGCCAGATCAGGCTCAAGTTTAGCATTTTTTTATTTGGGTTGAACTTGGGCAAAAATTTTAAACCTATTTTTCAGGCCAGACCTGGACCTAAAATTTTACATTGGCCCCACCAAACCCATGATCATGTCTAGGTTTATGTGCTAAATATTTGATAGCACTTATTAGTTCATAATGGAACATTATTTGTAAGAGTGCATTTGAGATAGTAAAACTTTTTGTTGGGTTTTACAAGCTAAGTTCTTAAGGAAAGAATTTAATTGTGAGAAAATTAGTCTTTGAGTCGAAAAGTGAGAATTCTATATTAGGAAGTGATGGACTAAGGTCATTTGTTGTATTGAATTCGAAGATCGTGAATTCATCTTACTAAACTAGATGTAAGGAAATCGAACTGTATAATCAATTCTTTAACAGCTGTTTTTCTATCGTTTATTGTAATAACATCAAAAACATCCACTTCCGCTGTTATGTATATTCATAGCATATTATTAACTAGTTCTAGTAAACAACTATGTTATTAAAAAAACAAGTAAGAAAAGTTAGAAAACTAAATCCTAAGAAAAGGTAATTTTGTTTCGGACTTAGTGCTGTAAATAGTGGGAGGAAGTAACTAGATGGTTTTACAGTGACTTAAATTAGGCTCTTTAATCTTTTAACATGTTTTGGCTTTCTAAGTCTTCAGCATGTGGATGTGCTCCACTTGGATCTTCCACTTTATGTGTTGGGCCAAACCTCCATCAAAACCGTATATTCTTTTCCTTGCTTTTGATGGTTTATGACAATCAAAAATTGGCAACGATCAAAAGCTGAAAACACATCTTAATTAGGGATTTAATTAACACTGTGAATATTTAAGCAGTTGTAACTTATTCATCCATCACCAACATATCATATACATAATACAATAACGATCCACTCAATCTAATTAAGGTTAAAACCCTAAACTCATACAATCACTTTTATCATGTGAATTATATACTCTCTTTTCTTTTTTTTTAATATCAATTCCGAATATGATTGACCCAAATAATTGGATTATCGATTAGTCCAAAATTTGCGGTATCATACTGTATGCTATTTCTGATAGAACTAGATAAGAAAAAGAGATTTTATATGTCCTAGATTTTGTTTTGGCATAAATAGATGAGGTTGACACGTAAAGGGGAAGTCCAGTTTTAGAACTAGTTTTTAGTTTTGACAATTCAGAAATTTGTTTGCTTTATTTGTGTGAGCTTAAATGCTGCGGCCATTCCTGCCTGCCCTAGTTATTGACTTGGGAATTTGCATGCCAATTTTTTCATTCTAGCAATCAGTGTCCCAAACCTCACTTAGCCCCACTATGCTCTACCATTCTTTTCGGCATCAATCAATTTTAAATTAGACTAACTGTTTTTATATATTCATATTGATAGGTAATATATATAATATAAGTAATATGATGTTGATTAGGTCTTAAGAATTTTTAGATTTTAAGTTTAAGTCTCGGTTAACAAATCCATCATGTCATAATTCAAGGCAAAATGAAAAATGATCATTCCCTGAATTGGACGTTTGCCCTAATTATTTGTTTATATATATTTCATTCATGGTAGTACGATTTATTTAATGTTATTAGTGAAATATGAAAGAAAAGCAAGCAGGAAATGAAAATGGGGAGAAGGGGTGGGTTTAGATTGAGGCACATGATGGGAAAGGAAAGGAAGCAAGGCAATCTAAGGGAGGGGATATGGATGAAAGGAAACTGCAAAAGCAAAGCAAAGTACTGCTCCTTTTAACTCTCTTTTACTTTGCGACTCTTATAGGCAGCAGTTGCCAGCTGCCTCAAAAAGATGCCAAACAGTACAATGCGCATTCATCCATCGCCCTTAAGACATGAACAGCCCCCATCTCTTCTCTTTCACCTAACCCAACCCTCGCTTACTCACTTGCATATATATGCGTCATGTAATTATATATAGTTATACACAAACAGGTCGTATGTAACGCTTACCGAGAATTTACGAGGAAAATCTCATGAGTTAACATCAAAGCTGATAATCAGAGTAGAAAGGGAAGGATGGTTAAGCTTCTCTCTCTCATCTCACTGCTAATTAGTCAGCCCTTTTTAAAGCTAAAGCAGAAGAAGAAGCAGAAGCAGCAGCAGCCTAGCTATTTCAAAACCCTACAATGGGGGGACCTCTCTCATTCTCTTTCATCATTTATTCAGATGAAAGGTCCTCATGCATGATGCTCCACCATTTTTTTTCATTTTTTCTAATATACTATTTTCTTTTCTTTGCAGCCAATAAATTAAATGTTAATCAGTGTAGTAGTAGTACTACTCTTTATTATTATTATTATTTCTTTATTACAGTCTGGTAATTTGTATTTAGAGATGCAACTGTGGAGCTAACAGTGACGAGAGAGGGTGAGGACCACACTCCGCCTAGGGTACCCCTCCCCTCTGCCATCTTCATCCCCCCCCCCCCCAAAACCACATTCTCACACAAATTCACAATGATCCAGTTGGCGGTTATCTTATTTCATATTTCTTTTGCTGGCTTTTTGTCCCCGTCCTTCTCCCTCTTTTATTACCTTGTAGAGAGACAAGACATGATAAGTTATGTATTGTATTGTATTGTTTCTTTTAATGTTTCAATAATCTGTTTATATATATATTACTTATTTTTAATATATCATGTTCATATATCATTGTGTGGCATCTAGACCATCATTTTCTTGTCACTTCTTTTAGTTCAAGAACTCAACAGCACTCGCCCTAGGTAGCTGAGATATTTTATTTTGTATTTTTAATAATTCCACTCAAAAAGAAAAAGCTGGGGTTAACTAGCTATCTTCATTTAGTACCCATTAACATAGTTTCTATTGAGTATATCATGTTCGTACATGATTGCTCCATGCTGTTGGGTTGGCTTATGATGTATGGTGAGATACCCGTCCTTGGATTTTCATCAGTCCCTATTTCCCCCCATTAAAATTTTATCCACAAAACCAGGTATCATATATTCATATATGTTTGTTAAGCAGCTGCATAGAAAAGCACCAAAATCGATGGGTCTCCGTCAACTAGTGCTATCCCATTCCATTGAGGATTTGACGATATATAATTGCAACAACTGTCATGCTCCAGACTCTAGGGAGGAGTGGGGGGAAAACTAAAGTAAGCTATGAGATTACTATACACAAAATTTCATATAAAGCTATGCTGCTACAGTTTTAGAGATTAATTATTTTAATGAATACTGCGAAGTGTCTCAAACAGTAAGCCCTTGTGCTAGGCCTAAAGGATGCAGCACAAATATTCAATCACGTTGCTGAATAAAAGGAACTTCAACTGTAGCAAGGATTCCCATATAATTCCTTTTTAATCCCACGGCACACACCCCCCGGGAGTTGCATTCTCTTGTTAGCATCAGCATACATATATAGGAATAATATTTAATGCATAAATCTTATGCATCATCATTAAATAATAATATGATATGTCATCATTAAATTAAAATATATATATAATCCTTGTAAATAAATACTAATAATTTTATTTAAGCATAATTAAACATTAATTTTAACTATTATAGATAAATATTAATAACTCTCGAATTTATGATTTTGGGTTTAAGAGTTTAGGGTCAAAAGTCTAAAATTTCGGTCTCGAGCTTAAGGTTTTAGCATTTATTTATAATTAATTACTTAATTATGTTTAAATAAAGTTGCTAGTATTTATTTATAATTCATTCACTGTTTTTATTTTATTAAATGATAAGAGGTCATGTTATTATTCACAAATACTGTTTTGTTTTCTTAATTGTAAAGGTTCAATTGTATGGGATGCCTTCAATATGGTTTAGATTTTAAATGAATCCTCAAATTTCAAAATGTTCTAAATAAAACTCAAAGTAACAAATCTTCAATATCATATCAATCATGTCAACTTAAACATTAAATGCAAGCTAGATCTAACATGGAACATATTTAAGATACGTGTAGATCAAATTTTAAATACATGTGTACCTATTGCATGAATAATATTAATGCAACACATTAAAATATATATATGGCATCATCAAAATTTATGGGGTTTGTTTCTAGCATGTCATGTCCAAACTTTCCATGCTATAGTTTACACTTGATATTTAATCCATGAAAAATTTGAGATGGTATTTAACATCCAAAAAGACAAAAAAAAATCTATTTGATATGATATAGATACTTGAAAGACTCAATTAGAATAATTAAAAGTTTGGAACCAATTCTGAATCTGGCTGGGAAATTAATCCAACTATAAAAGTTAGGGTTAGGCACCAGTTTTCGCCCCTCTTCTTGTCTTCTAAAACCTCACACTAGTAGTAGTGTAATGGGCCACCCCCAGCTGCACTCTGAAAACCGTTGAGTCCGGCTGTTTTGTCGCTTTCTATTTTATTTATCATCAGACACCCCATCCCATCTTGGCCATTAGCTACCTTTAGCTCTCTCTCTTCCCATTTTATTCATGCTTTTGTTTGGTGGTATGTCAACCAGCCCCTGTTCCAATCTTCAAAAGGGGAAGTACACATAACTATACTGTTTGCTTATGCTTAACTATATATACGATGGTTTGATTGACAATGACCCACCCATCAACCTTTGTTTTCTTGAAAACTGAAAACCCTTTGATATATATGTGCTTACCAGACATGTAAACCAAAGTATTAATTGCAATAATTAGAAAAATTGGATCTTCGGCCAAATAAAATAAGTTTTGAATAAGCTAGTATTCACTGATAAACTGAGATTCTCTTTCTTTGTATTTATTGTCCATATCATTTGTTTTTTGTTCATTCAAAGAAAAACCAACTACACTAGTCAAGATAGATACATAAAATTAATTAATACCTTAGCAAGCATTTATAAGTATACCATCCCTGGTCCAATAAAGCTCTAAAGTCTAAACTAAACCACTTGTATTTAAAAGCTCATAATTGGTGGTAGTAGTGAACAACTTGAATCTTTCCATGGGTTTTAATTTCCTAAATCAAATTCGTAATTAGAGCATCATAATCTCCCAAACCGTGATCGTCGTGACCTCAAATCATATATGCTCCAGCATAACCCAACACCCTTTACACATTGATATTTTCGTGTACATTGAAGTGTTAACAGTGAGTAATTTGCACGTATCACATTCCATAGGCAGCTAAATCACCTGTTCTTTATAATTTCCTTTAGTTGCCTTAATTAATTGTTCACCGCGACATAGGTTCACTTCTAGTTTATGTCCTCATTGGTTCTTGCCTATCTATATATCAACTGCTCAATAAATACAATTTTATTCATAACAACTAACTCCTGGCATGACATTCCTATGTGTATTTTGTGAAAATAATAAATTGACATAGCACTATGCATGTGAAATTTCAAATTTTGAAAATTAAAATGTTCAAATTAAAATATAAAGATTTAATATTTAACTTATACATAAAACAGGAACTAATAATAGAAATTAAAAGTCCATTTGGTTTCAGGAAATAAAAGTCATTTTCATTCTCATAGAAAATGAAGAAAGAAAACATATTTAGTTCAAAATATAAAATTGATTTTTGGAAGTTTTGAAAGTGTAAATATGTGAAAATTTAAAACAATAAAAAGCTGTTTTCATTTGTTTGACTAAAATATTTTATAAAATGAAAATGATGAAAATAATAATTTTAACTTTAAATGAAAAATTAATTTTATACTCTTTCAAATATTAAATGTAATACTCCTATTTGAATCTATATAAATGTAACTTTATTTTACTTTTCATGTTTTTATTATAGAAAATATGTATTTTATTTCTATTTATCAAATATATTTTTCAATTTTAAAAATAAAAATATATATTATTTTAGTTAATACATGGGGGGGCACACTTGGCATTTATACCCAACCAACCCCTTCCCCTTTTTTCTTCCCCTCTTTTTGAAACCTTTATTAAGATAAAATCAAAGACCCAGATATGGTATAGAAATACATGGCCCAAACCCATTTACACATCCCTATCCTATCCTCTCCAGCTTACTTGATGACTCATCAATGTCGGTCCAATCCAACCATCCGAGAAAGGAATCAATATTTTGTTGACCTTTTGCAAATAAATTAGTAGCAAAAAAGGTAAAAACAAGTTTAATCCATGCAATTATGGGAGATGAACAATGATTGTATATATGCATGCATAGACTTAAGGGAGAAACATCATGTCAGATAATGGTGGTCCAAATTAAACGTGCATATGCTTAAATATATTTGCCCCGCCCCCCACCAAAAGATATAAAAAGTAGAAGAATTAATCAAGTGGAATAAAGTCAATAATATTTTGGTTGGAGCCGAATAAAACCAAAAAGAATCTCCCGTGATGATGAGATCTTACTAACTTAAATTGTGTTTTTCCTTTTATTGATTGGATGATAGACTTGTAATGTATAAGTTACTTTCATAGGGGAATTTGCTTGCTTTGGAACAGTTGGGTGGAGGTAGGGCGGCAGAAACTAGACGGCCGACCACCTGATAATTCTACATTTTCTTTTTCTTCTTTGAAAGATGCGTGATCCACATGCGCTTCGAAATGTGAGTCATGGTGGGTCTTCGGATTTAATATCCTACTTTTTCATGTGCCTTTGCCTTTGATTGCTTCACAACCAAATTTAATTATTTATATTTATCGGATCAAAATCATTTGATATTCTCCAAATAAAATATCAGATTTAAAAGAAGAATAACCGAAAACCTACTGGTGGAAGATACCCTGGTGAGTGGTTCAACTTGAAGACGCAAAATTATTTTTGAATTGCAGCGGATATATATATTATCTCTTAAAAGTATATATTGGAACGATTCTAATGACTAATCTTCTACATTATATATCATAAGCTCATTAAAGGGTAAATATTAGTCACGAGTTTTAAAGTTGTTCCATACCCAGAGTAAAAATCAAACTCTTAACTACTGATTATTATAAGAAAAGCCATTATCATCTCCCCTAATTCCCATTATTAGCGAATATAGTTTGACACGTGATGTTACTCATTGTTAGTTCAAATCTCCAGTGAGGAAAATCTCGAACACGCGAACAGAGCTCGAATAGAAAAAGAAGAAATAGGACAAGGCTCCAAGGCGTGTATCAAGCCACTATCTTTAAGGTTATATTTGCCCCCACCTATCTTCGGTATGCAAATGAGTTCCAAGCAAATTAACCTCAGGATACAATGAAGCCAATGACTATTTGCGTTTTGTATTGACGAGAATAGTCCACTACGCACTGAGCAATGTATAACAAAATTAAAACTCAATTTCTACAAAGGATTTCTGCAGTAATACTTTGTAGAATAATCTAATAATATTAGAAAATAAAGGAAGGAAAGAAAGAATATTAGAATTTGTTGGTATGTTTTCCAAATGAAATCTCATTCCTATTTATAGGAGTTTTCATGTCTCTTCATAGAGACATCTTTCATCAATAGGCGTCTTTCTGAATAATAATGTATTTAAAATAAACAAATAATTATTCATTTAATATTATAACTATTCAAATAATATTATTTAAATAGTTATAATTCTTTTTTTAAATCAAATAATATAATCTTTTGATTAATTACACCCATTAATTTATAGTTATTGGAACACTATAAATATTTGAAAATGTTCCAACAATCTCCCCCCATTTTCAAAATATTTTAGATTTTGATATTCTTGGAAATCAATTTGCATAAATGAAGGTATCTTACGATTGAACCTTCACGTAATGAAAATATGTTAAAGTTAATCGAAATTGCATGGTAGACTAAGCTTTGAACCAACTATTCCATTTGATTAACCGAACACATCTCACACAATGATTTCAACATCGGTCAATGCATAGTATCTAGGGACACTATTATGGTCATGTGTCTGTGTCCTCTTTTTATGACTGCTGTCAGAGCCAAGCCCTTGAGCTTCTAGTAGCGGCCACACTTCCACTCGCATAGGTAGATCCCATCAAGAGTGTTCCCATAATTATAACACTCTAACATATTTATGTTATGGGTCAATTAAGAGTACATTACTCATCATTTACTTATCATTACGGGTACCTAGCACTTTAATCTTAGGATGGATTTATTTATAGTGCTAACAGTCACATACTAATGATGTACTTTGTCTCATTGAACTCAAGACTTGACATTATACCGAGCATTGAGTCGAGTTTCCATCATGGGTAACTCTAATTAATGGGCTTGAGTCCCATCCCTTTTGAGGTTTTTTTTTTACTGCATCTCTAGCAAGACTTTTTGTCAAAGAATCTGTCAAATTTTCACTTGACCTCACATAATTAATAGTGATCACTTCATCAGAGATTAATTGTCTGACATAACTATGTCTTAATCCAATGTGTCTAAACTTTCCATTATATACTTGGCTATATGCCTTTGCTAGAGTAGCCTCACTATCACAACGGATAGAAATAGGTGAAATTGGCTTAGGCCATAAAGGTACATCATAAAGCAAATTTCTTAACCATTATGCTTCTTTAGATGCAGCGGCTAATGCAATAAATTTTGCTACCATGGTAAAATCAATAATACATGTTTGTTTCTTAGAACCCCAAGAAATGGCTCATCCACCAAGAATGAAGATCCATCCACTAGTAGATGCATGATTTTCCAAACTTGTAACTCAACCAGCATCTGAATACCCTTCAAAAACTAAAGGATATCCATTATAACACAATACATAGTTAATAGTTTTCTTTAAATACCTAAGTACTCTATTCAAAGCTTGCCAATGCAAACTACTTGGATTACTTGTGTACCTACTCAATTTCCCAATAGCATATGCAATATTTGGTCTTGTACAAGTTATTATGTGTAACACTCCCTAACCCTTCTTTGTCGCCGGAACAGGGTTACAGAGCATTACCAGACTTTTCAGATCAAATATGAATATTATATAATCATCTAACATACACATCATAATTTAATCATATTGTCCTTTTTATAAGCCCTCGAGGCTCAAAATATGTGTTAGAAATAAATCGGGACTAAATCGGGTACTCTAGGAATTTTTTCCAAAAACATCAAAAAATTTTAAAGAAACAGGGGACACACACCCATGTGTTGGCCGTGTGTCTCACACGGTCTAGTCACACGCCCATGTGTCTGGCCGTATGGACTCACAATGAACCTTAAACATTAAGTTTACCCTTCCCTGCAACCTTGAACACCAAGCAACTCAAAAACCAATCGTTCAATCACTTTAAAACACGATTTAATACAAAACATGTAAAAACAATCATCCTAATTTCCTAACCAATGTACCCTCATAGGTATTTCACATATATTATCAAAACAATCAAATAAAACACCATTTAAGCCAATTCTAAATTCATACCAATTTCAACCCAAATTTGCCTATATCACCCTCACTTATGCATCAACTTGAACATTCCATATTAAACCTCAACTTAACACGTATAATCATGTATATAAGTAACCAATATCATATTATAACATCATTTACATTCACTTCCTAAAATGACAAGCATAAGACATCCTAGGTACATGCCGACACAAAAAGAAATATACTTCACCACATTTGAGTTCGGGATCATTGATGGATGTTGAATCGACAACCTAACTTTAACCTAACCTACCCACAGAAAACAAACCATACGCTGAGTATAAACTCAGTGGTATTTCTATAATCCGAATGCTTAAAAGTAAAATAATATAACATACAATAACTATAGTCATACAATTATTCAAATCATAAATAAGGTATTTATAAAACTTTTAATTTTTATCATTTGTTATCTCAGATAGCTTTTCATGATATGAACGCAAATCATTTGAACAACAATATTGTTCATTCATATTCAATTCATAAATACACAAATCATGTGTCTCTAACCATATTTTAAATCACCACTCAATATCAATCATAACACTATTTTATTCAATAACCCCTATTAACATGACAGGGACTCGGACGAATACATTGATCCAACCAAAACACACTAGTTTGGCACCCAGTGCCTCATCAGATAATTCGGAACAATAAGTTGACACCTAGTGTCTCATCGGCCATGCCAAAGTAAAATGGTACCCAGTACCTCATCGAATTTATCCGAAGTAATAATTTAACACCTAGTGTCTCATCGACTCAAAGTCGAAGTATCCTTGAACTCTTCCAATCCTATGGCATGCCATCTATATCTAACTCAACCCGATACAGTTAATAGGGTTTCAATTTACTTTTCTAATGCCACAATTATCCAATACTCAATTATCACATAAATCACAATTTCACATACATTCAATTCAATATCAAAAATGCTAACACTTGCCTTATTTACTTACCATAAATATTTAAATCAAAATACAAAAATTAATAATTAAATTCGGATTATAGAAATACAAACCAGAATTTCTGAGCTACTCCTCATCGACTTTATTTTTTCCTTTCTTAGTCGAAGTTTCTGGTACAGTGTTAGCTACGGAAATTAAAACACTTAAAATTCATCAATACAATACAATTTCACATTGACTATTTCAATTTTATTCAACTTTTGTCTAAATTTCAATTTAGTCCCTAAACCGAGACTAACTTTATTTCTTCAAAACTAATTCCATATTTTCATTTAATTTCCACTTTAGACTAAATTCAACTCTCAATTTCACTCAAATCCCTAAATTTCAAAATTTTTACAATTTAGTCCCTAATACTCAAAACTTATAATTTATTTTACAATTTAATCCTTTTCATTTCTAACTTAAAAATCGATCAATTTAATCCCTAATACTCTAATTATTCAGCATAAACAACATTTAAAAAACTCAATAATTTTTAAAATTTTGACATAGGTCAGGTAGTATTTAATACTGGGATTTCAAAAACATAAAAACTACAAGAAAATGGACTAAATTGACTAACCAGTTGAGCTTTGAACAATTGAAACCTTAGCTTTCTCATTTTGTCCTTCTTTTTTTTCCTTTTTCTTTCTGTTTTGTTTCACTTTGTTTCTTTTTCTATTTATTTTTCTTTTATTTTGTTTTATTATACATTAATTTATTATTATATAATATCATATATATACTTAATACTTAAGGAATTTATTTTATAATATATATAATAAATTCACAAATATCTTACTTATGCCGCCTCATTTAATGCCAATGGAATAATTGCTGCTTTAGTCCCTTTAATTTTTCTTTAATCTATAATTCAACTTTCACCCTTTATACAATTTAGTCCTTTTATGCAATTTTACCTAACCAAAACCTAATAAACTACACAACTAACTTCGTAAATATTTTTAATAAATATTTATGAGTCCAATTTACGATAACGGAGTCTCAGAAATGCACTTTCTGACACCCGTGACTATCGGGTCGTTATATTCTGTACATAAGGCAACCAATTAGACTTGCATATTTTAATTGATCAATTTTCCTACCAGCATTAGATATTAATTTTATTTGAGGATCCATGGGTGTAGATGCTGGTATACAGTTGAAAAGATCAAACTTTTTAAGCACCTTTTCAATGTAATGTGATTGTGATAAAGCTATAGTGCTTTCATCTCGGGTTATTTTAATCCCAAGAATAACATCAGCTATACCCATATCCTTCATAGCAAAGTTGTTTGACAAGAATTTCTCTGTGTTTTCTATTTATTCCAAATCCATGCCAAAAATGAGCATGTCATCTACATATAAGCAAATTATGACACCTTTTCCATTTTCAAATTTGCTATATATAAAAAAAATACACTTATCGGATTTATTTTATAGCCATTAGCTAAAACAACATTGTCAAACTTTTTGTGCCACTGTTTTGGTGTTTGTTTAAGTCCATATAAAGATTTAACAAGCTTACATACCTTATGCTTTTGTCCTGGAACAACAAATCCTTCCGGTTGTTCCATGTACACTTCCTCTTCCAATTCACCATTTAAAAATGCAGTTTTAACATCCATTTGGTGAACAACCAAATTATATATAGAGGTAAGTGATATTAAGAGTCTAATTGTAGCAATTCTTACAACTGGAGCATAGGTATCAAAGTAATCAATACCTTGTTTTTGTGTAAAACCTTTGGCTACCAACCTTGCTTTAAATTTATCAATGGTTCCATTGACCTCCATTTTCTTTTTGAAGATCCATTTACAACCTATTGGTTTGGAAATCGGTGGAAGATCAACTAAGATCCAAGTTTTATTTTCCATTATTAAATCCATCTCATCATTTATCTTCTTTCCAAAAAGAAGAGTGTTGAGATTTCATTGCCTCTTCAAATGTAATAGGATCAGATTCCATATTATAACAATAAGGTATATTATTGCATATACTTTCACCCTTTCCTTCAACAAGAAACATAATGAAATCTGGTCCAAAATCTTTGACTTTTTTAATCCTCTTACTTCTCCTTAATTCTTGACAAGATTCATCATTATTATCAATTTGTTCCAATGGAATCTTATTCTCATTTGAAGAACGAATCAATTGTTGTGGTTGTAATTGTCTTGATATAGAATTAAACCTATTTTCATCAAAAATAACCTCTCTTGATTCAATAATAGTATTAATTAAAATTGAATCATTTTGTTCAATTACCATGAACCTATATGCCTTGCTATTATGTGCATATCCTATAAATATGCATTCAATTCCTCTTTCACCTAACTTTTTACATTTAGGTGTTGAAACTTTGACAATAGCTCTACAACCCCAAACCTTCAAATAATTAAGGTTTGGTTTCCTTTTCTTCCATTGCTCATAGGGGGTTATTTTAGTTTCCTTATTAGGAACTCTATTCAATATATGACAAGTTGTTAGAAAAGCTTCTCCCCAAAAACCTTGTCCAAGACCTGAATATGATAACATTGAATTTACCATTTCAGTCAAGACTCTATTTTTCCTTTCAGCTACACCATTTTTTTGTGGTGTGTAAGGGGTTGAAACTTGATGGACAATTCCAGTGGATTCAAAATAACTTGGATTATAGTATTCTCCACCTCTATCCGATCTTAAGCACTTGATAAATTATTCACACTGAAGTTCAACTTCAGATTTATAAACTTTAAATTTATTAAGCGCTTCATCTTTTGAATGCAATAAATATACATAACAATATCTAAAACAATCATCAATAAAAAATAAAATATTTCTTTCCACATAATGTAGGAGTATTATGCAAGTCACATAAATCACTATGTATCAAATCAAGCAATTTTGTTTTCCTTTTAACCTTAGGGAAAGGGTTTCTTGTAATTTTAGTCAATATACATGTATTGTATTTTTCAATATTATTATTAAAACAGAATTAAATCTAATTTATACATGTCATTCAGTTTTCTATAATTCAAATGACCTAATCTATAATGCCATAAACAAAAGATTCAACCATATAAGCGAAATAGCATTTTATACTTATTAATAATATTGAGTTTGAACATACTCTCATACATATACCCTTTCCCTACAAAAATTCCTCCATTAGACAAAATAAACTTATCTTCCTCAAAAATAAGTTTGAAACCAAACTTATTCAACAGACTTTCAGACACTAAATTCTTCCTAACTTCTGGTACATAATATACATCATTTAAGGTTAAAACCTTTCCAGAAGTGAATTGTAGTTCAACAGACCCTTTTCCTTTGATTGCTGCGGTGGAAGAATTTCCCATGTACAAGACATTGTCATTTTCACATTGTGTGAACTTTGTGAACATGTTTTTGTCTTTGAACACATGTTTGGTTGCTCCGGTATCAATCCACCATGTATTATCATCTTATGTCATATTAAATTCAGATATCATTGCAACGAACTTTTCGTTATTACCAGTCTTAGAAGATGATTTCTTCTTTAAAAATTGACATTCATTCTTGAAATGTCCCGGCTTACCACAATGATAGCATGAGCCCTTTTGTTTCTTTTTGGAACTTAGGTGTTCTATCAGTCTGTTTGAACTTTCTCTTGAATGGTTTAGTAGTATGTACTTCCTTCATAACATGCACTTTAGCATTTTCAGAATTTAGGTTTTGATCTTGCTTTTGATATTCTTCTTCAATACAAAGATGATTTCCCAAAGCCTCAAGAGATATTTCCTCTTTCTTATGTTTTAAACTTCTTTTAAAGTCTTTCCAAGATGAAGAAAGTTTGTCTATTATGGAGGATACAACAATCATTTCATCCATTTTCATATCATATTGCTTGAATTGATTCAACATCTTTTCAATATCACGAAATTGTTCCATAACAGAACAACCATCAACCATTTAATAATTATTGAAACGAATGACAAGAAATTTCTTACTTGTAACATCTTCGGTCATGTATCTTGTCTCCAATTTGTCCCATAATTCTTTAGCGGTGACCTCGTTTTGGTAGGTGTCGAAAAAATCATCAGATAAACCATTCAATATGTGGCCCATGCACATGTAATCAGCATTGTCCCTTTCTTGTCTTTCTCGGGTTATAGTAACAGATTCATTTTCATTCTCTCCAGGTCTTGGAGTATCCAAAACATAAGCAATCTTCAAAGTTGATAATTAGAAGTGCATTTTTTTCTACCATCGTCGAAAATTGCCACCATCAAACCGATCAAGTTTGACAAAGTTGGAAGCCAACTCCCTTAGTGTTCCACTTTCATGTGTTGTGGCAGTCATCATGAAATATAACCTTAAAACTGTTAGTTCAAATCCCCGGTAAGGAAAATCTCAAACACACGAACGGGACTTGAACAGAAAAAAAAAATAGGACAAGGCTCCAAGGCGTGTATCAAGCCACTACCTTTAAGGTTATATTCGCCCCCACCTATCTTCGATGTGCAAATGGGTTCCAAGCAAATTAACCTCGAGGATACAATAAAGCCAATGACTATTTGCGTTTTGCATTGACGAGAATAGTCCACTACGCACTGAGCAATGTATAACAAAAACTCAATTTCTACAAAGGATTTCTGCAGTAATACTTTATAGAATAATCTAATAATATTAAAAAATGAAGGAAGAAAGAAAGAATATTAGAATTTGTTGGTGTGTTTTCCAAATGAAATCTCATTCCTATTCATAAAAATTTTCATGTCTCTTCATAGAGACATCTTTCATCAATAGTTGTCTTTCGAATAATAATGTATTTAAAATAAACACATAATTATTCATTTAATATTATAATTATTTAAATAATATTATTTAAATAGTTATAATTCTTTTTTTAAAAATCAAATAATATAATCTTTTAATTAATTACACCTATTCATTTATAGTTATTAAAACACTATAAATATTTAAAATGTTCCAATACTGATGACCTTAAAAAAGGCTGCTGAAAACGTGGATGGTAAATCCATTTCCAATATATATTTTTCTTGGATTTTATGTACGGTGGTGGGCGTGGAAGGCCCATACCTTATCATCACTATGTTATCGTAATCTTCTTTAATTATTTTATCGCAAATTATATAATATCAATTTGGTCCCCCACAAGTTTGGCAATTATTTTTTTCCTTTTGATAACTTTTACAAAATTTCTCTGAGACTGAGACTGACCCAAAAGTGTAAGGAGAAAGCAGGAGGGCCGTGGCGGCGGTCATTAAAATTAGTGAGAGCCTATTTTATGATGTCTAACCCATGAAATGGGTGATGGGCTTTCGTCTTCTATCAATATGGCAATTCCATTCCCATTCTATTTAACTTATCCAGCCATTGCTACAATGATAATTTAAAGACTCGCAACCATCTTTATAATTAGATATGTTTGGATATATTCATACGTGAGTCCTATTTATATGTTTATCTAACTATCTCAATCCCTTGGTGTATGCACTATACTAATTATTTTTGTTGTAATTATAGGGATATTTCTAAATAATATGTATTTATACTATTATTTAAGTACTCTATTGAGTTAATATCATCTTTAATCGAATCACCAATTTAGTTATGAAATTTAATATATACTTTTTTTAACATTTTTATGATAATATTTTTATCTTTTGATATTTTTATAAAAGAATTATAAACTACAAATTCAAATATTGAACATGTGTTCAATAATATTATCAGATGAGATAAAATTTAGTACTATACTATACCATTATAAATTGCAAATATGAATGGAAGAGAATGTTGATTTCATTTCAGTGGTAAATGGTGATCACCGAGCCTAACATGTTACTATGTTTGGAGAGATTGGTTGGGTGGCACTGTTGATTGATGTATAGCTATAGCTTTGATGGGTTTATTTTCCAACAGTATAAATAATAAATGGAATCCTATGATATATCTTTATCAACTATCTTTTCCCCCATTGCTTCAATTGTTTTCCCCCCAATCACATTTTCAGCTTCGGCAAAACACATTTTCATGACAAAGACCTAATCTTTTGCATCTTTGCCTCTTTTTTCTAGTGATTATAATTTTACAAGTCCAAATCTTTTCAACCATGCCCTGCCCCCTCATAAAATCATACATATTTTAGCTTATATTTCTACTGCCAATTACTTTCTTTTGTTTCTATATGTAATTCAGTTAATTTCAAAATAATAAATGGAAATTTGGTTGCCTACAAAATTAACAACATCTTATTTATTTTACTTAAAACAACTTTCTCAAAATAATTTCTAAAAATAGATTTTTTTTTTGCAAAAACTAATAATTATTTGTATGTTTGGATTATTCTATATAAAATATTTTATGTTATTTGATAAAATTTTCTAAAATCATTTTTTAAATTTGTTTTCAATGAATTATTTCCTATAAGAAGTTTATTTTATAATAAGATAATATTTTATAATAACTTATATAGACTTAATAATAACCAATGCTTAAATTTTAATTTGAAGTTATAAATATTATATATGCTAGTTTTTTTCTTGTGTGATGCACGAATTAATTTTATTTAATATAAATATATTTTTAATTTAAAATGATAATCAATAACATTTGTTCTTGAGAAAATTTTTTATAGTAATCCATAAATACTTTTTATAAATTTAAAAAATAAAATTCATAATTTAAATTTTGGAGAAAAGTTTAATTTTTATAATAATTTTTAAAAATTTAATTATTAAAATAGTATTTAATGTATTATTAATTTACAAAACTTTTAGAATTATGTTTTTGGAAGAAAATTTATAGAGTATTTTTAAATTAAAAGTGATGATGTAAAATAAAAATTGTTTTAATTTGATTTTATGAAAAATTTTATGGATAAATAAATAAAATATTTATTAAAATTAAAAATATTAAAATATATAGAAAATAATTTTTTAAAATTTACTTTGTAAAATAATTATGGCATGGAGGAATTTTTAACTCTTACCTTGACTTTGTAAAAAGACATTTTCTAAAAAGCTTTTTCTAAAATGTTGAATAATATAAATTGTAATACCCCCTACCCGTATTCGTCGCCGAAATAGGGTATGAGGCATTACCAGATTTTACCGAATAAATTTTTCGCAAAATCTCAAAGTTTTTTTTTTGAACTCAATATAACCCCTTTATAAGTATCTAATCTTCCCTGCAATTTTAAACCGAGACCAATCCAACACAACCAATCCATTTCAACATATTTTCAAGATAGATTTAACGTATTCATAAGATAACCTCATCACATACCAATCCAACACAACCAATCCATTTCAACATATTTTCAAGATAGATTTAACGTATTCATAAGATAACCTCATCACATACCAAAACCAAAATTTGGTAGCCATACCAATGGCTAACCATACATTCATTTCACATTAACATTTACTTTACTAGCTTATACATGTCATTGATTTTCAAAATAAAGTTTCTTTATATACCGAGATCTTGAGGTTGATAGTGTGATGCGTCTCTGACCAAATCCAACCCCCGAGCTCTTAACACTACAAAACAAGGGAAAAGGAAACAGGGTAAGCACTTTGTGCTTAATAAGCTCATGTAACAAGAATTATACTTACCTAATATTTTCAATACAATGAAATAAACATTCATACATCCATTCAATACATTATTCTCCTAACATGCACAAACTCAACATTTAAGTTAGTTCAATAATTCCATGTATTAATAATATATATATCACAATTGATGAGCTCATCAATACCATGATTTTCATTCCCTTGTTATTTTTTCATATTTATCCCATTGAACTTCTCAGAATTTCGATGGATTTTCAGGGGTACACTTTAGTGTACAAATCCGGGTCCGTCAATTCATATTCATGTGCGCATATTTCTATTTCAGAGAGCACACTCTCGCGAACCTCATCCTTACAGCGGGATTACCTGTCCAGGCTAAATCCCCTGTAATATAAACTCATAGAGTATTGTCAGGATTACCAGTTCAGGCTAAATCCCCTGCAATGACAATTACTCTAATAAGCTTGGATTTGAGTTACCAGTTCAGGCTAAATTCAGACCCTAATTCGGATTACCCGTCCGGGCTAAATCCATTTTCCACATATTCTTTGGGAGGGCTATATCAGGATAGGATCACCCGTCCGTGCTAGATCCTTTTTACCGTCAATTCCTTTTCAGAGATCCATCGAATTTTCCTTTCATTCAACTTGGATTTATTTTCTCTTTTCATCAAGAATATCAATACTTCATCAATTATCATACAATAAACATCCAAATCATATTCACATCAAGAAAAATATATTTCAAGCATTTAAGAATATAATTCAAGTTACACGAACTTACCTCGATACTTGTTCGTAAACAAAAATCTACTAATCCCGAACTTTTTCTTTTCCTCGATCTAGCTTCGTATTTGAATTTTATGGATCTAAATAAATAAATTTAATCATTAATCTAATACATTTCATGTTCATATGTAACATTCTCTATAATTCCATTATTATTTATAGTGCATTCAAAGTTGTCTCATTGTGTCATAGTTACTAAATTATTTATATCTTGAGCTACGGAACTCCAAATTAAGATCCGCTAATTTTCTCCAAAACTAGACTCACATATCTTCTTACCATAAAATTTTCAGAATTTTTGGTTTATCCAATAAGTACAGTTTATTCTTTAAAGTTTCTCATGTTTCACTGTTCGACAGTTCCGACCCCTCTTCACTAAAAATTAATTATCTTATTGTACAGAATTTGGATGATGTTCTCGCTTGTTTATTTTGAAAATAGACTCATTAAGTATTTTAAATATATAAATTTAAGCCCCTAATTATTTTTTTCCAATTTTTGATGATTTTCCAAAGTTAGAACAGGGGAACCCGAATTCATTCTAATCTTGTCTCACAAAATCTATTATATCTCATGATTTACAATTCCATTGCTTACATCATTTCTTTTATAAGAAACTAGACTCAATAAGCTTTAATTTAATATTTTATTCATCCTCTAATTCGATCTCTACAATTTTTGGTGATTTTTCAAAATTAGACTACTGCTGCTGTCCAAAACTGTTTTAGTGCATGATGTTAATTACCATTTTTCCCTAAGCTTTCAATAAATGATAATTTCATCCCTGCTCAATTAACCTCTCAATTGAGCTGATTTTTCTCAATTAACACTTTATCCCATCACTTTAAACTACTTTATAACCTTTGGAAATCAGAATTTTAGCACTAGACTTTAATTCCAAACATTTTCACAATTAGGTCCTACAAATCAATTTCTATTGAAATTACCTAATAAAATCATCTCATAAACAAATTAAAGCTTCAATTTCATGCTATTTCATCATAAACTTCCAGCACATATTCATAGCAACTTTCAATTTCATTCATAAAATCAAAAACTAATGAATTTAGTAATAGGACCTAGTTGTAGAAGTCTTAGAAACACAAAAATTACAAGAAAAAGGCAAAGATTAACTCACTTGGTGCAAAAATTATGAAAAACCAGCTTGAATAAACCCTTAGGACGTTTTTGGCTGATGAGAATGCAGAAAAATAAAGAGAATTCTAGATATTCCAATTTGGTCTTATTTTTATGTTAGTAAAATTTGTTATTTTCCCATTTTACCCTTATTTCACCAATTCTCCTGATTTTTCTTAACTTATGCCGCCAAAATATCTTCTTTTGGGCTTATTTGAAATTTATGTCCCTCCTCATTTAACAATTGAGCTATTTCATCCTTCTAGTAACTCTTACACAATTTTCAATTTAGTCCTTTTCACTTAATTGACTACCCAAACATTAAAATTTTCTAACAAAATTTTAATACCATATTACTAACACTTCATAAATATTTATAAAAATATTTCCGACTCGTTTTTACGAGATCGAGGTCTCGATACCTTGTTTTTACCTAATTTCTTCAATAATTTCTTTTTCTAACTAACCACTAAATCGGTAAAATTCTTCTATCTATATTTTCATACGATTTTCCTATCATATCAATATTCATACAAAAATATTAAAATAAATTTATCTTTAAATCGAATTTGTGGTTACGAAACCACTGTTTCGATAACCTTGAATTTAGGCCATTACATAAATGTATACATCATATTATTTATTCTTATTTTTAAAATGTTTAATAATATAAACGTATACATTTATTGTGAGAATTTTGGTTCAGTATAAGTAGAATTGTTCATGGGTGGGGTCGGATACGGGTTGGGTCTTGATAAAAAGTTCGGTTTGTTTGATAGACCTGAGTTTGGTCCGTTTCAAAAAAATGGACCTAAAATTTTGTCCAAGTCCGGCTAGGATAAAAATGCTAAAACTAGGATCCGGCTCGCCCATATTAAAATTTTTATATCATTTCTTTTAAAAAATATATTATATCAAAACACTAAAAATATTAAGATAAATGTTTCCCAACAAATTGAAATAAATTTAATAAAAAATCATTATACTTAAATAATACTAAGATAGGTGCAACTTAACAAGCAAATGTCTCTAAAATAGTAGCAAAATTAACAATAAAATAAGAGTAACACAATATCCAAACAATAACAACAAAATAGTAGCAA